>NC_047126.1:35785511-35863011 GCF_009829125.3 Periophthalmus magnuspinnatus
CCAACATCAGAGAGCCACAGCAGAGAGAGCCACAGCAGAGAGCCACAGCAGAGAGCCACAGCACAGAGCCACAGCAGAGAGCCACAGCAGAGAGCCACAGCACAGAGCCACAGCACAGAGCCACAGCACAGAGCCACAGCACAGAGCTGACAGCCGTGAGGGAGACCTGGTCTGTATCTGTTAAAATGTGTGATGTTTCCGCCGCAAACACAAGTCCTCGGTTTCATTTAGATCCAAATCACTTCTGCAGTGATGCATCTTAAACACCCGCATCTTAAACACCCGCATCTTAAACACCCGCATCTTAAACACCCGCATCTTAAACACCCGCATCTTAAACACCCGCATCTTAAACACCCGCATCTTAAACACCCGCATCTTAAACACCCGCATCTTAAACACCCGCATCTTAAACACCCGCATCTTAAAACCAGGCACAGGGTTATGCACTGCGCGGGACACGCAAAGAACAAGACATGTAGGACTGCAGCCCAGAGCCACACCGAGCTGCTGCAGTCCGCTCCCGGCCCGTCCCGCTCCCGGCTCGTCCCGCTCCCGGCCCGTCCCGCTCCCGGCCCGTCCCGCTCTCGGTCTACTCACCTCGGGGATGACGCGGCTCGTCGGGACACGTGCTCCGACAGCGTTAGTGTTGGCGCAGATACTCTCCACAGGACAAAATCTGTGTGCGTCAGGTGCGCAGCTAAGCGGCTTCTCTGCTGTCCTGATGCGGTACTGTGGTCAAATAGAACCGAGGGAGAGAGAGGAGGGAGGGAGATAGGAGGGAGGGAGGAAGGACAGGGGCGGAGGAAGAGAGGCGGAGGAACAAGAGGGACAGGGGTGGAGGGAGAGAGAGAGAGACAGGAGGGGAGAGAGGAAGCACAGGAGAGAGGGGCGGAGGGACAGAGGCGGAGGAACAGGGGTGGAGAGAGAGGGAGAGGAGGGAGGAGGGACAGGGGTGAGGCGGAGGCAGAGATAAGGTGGAGGGCACAGGGCGGAGGGGAGAAGGCTGAACGCTGATTGGCTCAGGTGCGCACTTCTGACGTCACGTAATAACGTAAACATTTTGGTGATGATGATGGCGATATTCGTGATAATACAATAATGATTGGTTCTGACAGTGATAATAATCATGATAATGGTGATGATATTAATAATAATAATAATAATAATAATAATAATAATAATAATAATAGTAAGAATAAATGCATTGAACTTTCATGACCCAAAGTGCTGCTTCTTCATTCACTCGGTGGTCATGAGCTGCTATTGAAGCCACAGCTGCCCTGGGGCAGCATGACAGAAGAGAAGCTGCCAATTTGGCGTGGCTTTGTACGGTCCTGATGATTACACACTTGTAGGCGTGGCTTTGTACGGTCCTGATGATTACACACTTGTAGGCGTGGCTTTGTACGGTCCTGATGATTACACACTTGTAGGCGTGGCTTTGTACGGTCCTGATGATTACACACTTGTAGGCGTGGCTTTGTACGGTCCTGATGATTACACACTTGTAGGCGTGGCTTTGTACGGTCCTGATGATTACACACTTGTAGGCGTGGCTTTGTACGGTCCTGATGATTACACACTTGTAGGCGTGGCTTTGTACGGTCCTGATGATTACACACTTGTAGGCGTGGCTTTGTACGGTCCTGATGATTACACACTTGTGCACCTGGAACCAAATCAAACAAACGCTTGGCACGCACCTCGTTCCCTTACAGATCCATGAATTCGCACAGTAAACACAAGGAAAAAAACACAAGATCAGCCCAGCTACTAAACACAGCGCACATGTTTGTACTAGTGCTCCATTTATTATAAACCCAGTGTGTTTTTTATTGTGCCCCATTTATTATAAACCAAGCTTTTTAAAACAGAACAAAACCAGTTCAAGTTGAGAAAATGAGCCTTTATTTCCCCAGAACACAGAACATTCAGACCAGTTTCCCTCCACATTCACGATTACAAAAGCAAGAGATCTGCCGGTTAGAACCAGAATTCAGTATAAACACACACGGCAACAGCGCTCGACATGTGCAAACAACAGACACAACCACAAATATATATATATATATATATATATATATATATATATATATATATATATATATATATATGATATATATATATATATATATCTGATATATATCATATATATCATATATATATATATATCATATATCTGGTATATATCATATATATGATATATATATATATATATATACACACACACACACATATATATATATATATATAAATATATATAGAATAAAAATCCATCTATTTTAAAAGTTACACAAGTTTTACAAGAAGTCCTCACAAAATACCCAGCATGCATCAGAAAATATACTTTAGCCTAATGTCAGCAGTATGCTAGCAGCTCAGGCGACGCTCGCTGGTCAGGTCATTTACAAAAAGCGTATTTTGGTTCACACATTAGAGGCTTTACAAAAGTAATCGGGATATAAATCTTTGTAAACGTGAAAATCTAAAACATCTGGAGCGTTTGGTGCAGAATCAGGACTTTTGAGTTTAAACTGAAGAACTGGTCCTGAAACGGCTTCAGAGCGGTCAGACCTTTCATAATGTGCACTTTAAGTGTACTTCATATCTACTTCATATACACTTCATATGTACTTTATATGTACTTCAGAGCGGTCAGGCCTGTCATATAGAAAACCTGAAACATCTGGAGTGTTTGGTGCAGAATCAGGACATGTCTGAAGAGCTGTCACAAGTGTGTACTTTGTATCTGTACTTAAGTAAAAGTAAAAAGTACACATTGTAAAATATACATGAGTACATTTGAGAGCAGTATCTGTACTTTCTACTCCACTACATTTTTGACTGAAAAGTAAAAGTTTTTTTTTTTTAATTGTGTAAGACCTGTTGAAGCTGAGGCTGGAAAAAATGAGAGATTCAGTTGTTTCTGCTCAAATCTTCATCAAAATCACTTCAGTTGAAGCTTTGTAAAACTCAAAATCTGCATGAAATACTTTTACTTTTGACTCTTCCAATACATTTTACACAGGTACTTTAATACTTTTACTTAAGTAGATTTTTGATGTGATACTTTTATTTAAGCCACAACAGAACTGAGTACTTTTTCCACCACTGCCTCCACAAAGCTTCAAATATGGAAAATATGAACAGAAACGTGCCTCCAACGTGCACCCAGGGCTGTGATGTCAGCTCCACATAAACATGTTTGCGGTGACACCTAATGCTCCACTTAATATTTGTGGTGTTGAATAGACTTAAAATGAAGATTTTAAAATTCATATTCATTTCTGTTGTGACGAGGTGGAGTCAAACTATAAAACACTGAAACTTTTCAATGAGAAAATCATCTAATCTAATGTAATCCAGTAAACTGGTGTTGATCAAGTCTAAATGCAGCGTCCAGACCGTACACTGTATATATAAATGAACATAGCTAACCTGCTAGCTGTCACGTTCCAACCAGGAAGTGATCATGGGCGCATTTCCGGCTCCATCAACTCTGGCTCCAATTCACTTTCTGTGTAAAAACTGTACCTGCTGCTTCAGACTCATTCTGGTCTTAAATGTTCGTATTAACCCTCTACATGATCCTGGGGTTTTTATTTCACTATTGTGTCTGTAAATCAAGATATGAACATTAATAACAGACAAATCAGGTCCTTCTTTCCCCGAGGTCGCTCCTGTTAGCGTTAGCAACAGGTTTGATTGACAGTGTTGCTAAGCACCCGCTCTCTGCTAAACCAGCAGTGCAGGTCGGAAAGGGCGTTAACAGCCTCGCTCCAAAATGGCTGTTTGATTGCTATGATACTTGTGGTTAGAATTTCAAATATGTAGCTCTTTTCTAGATTATCCCCTATAACTTCTCTAGCCTTGATGAGCTTCATTTGGAGCTGAATGTTATGGAGATGTCACACTATGGTCCAGGCTGTGTCTGAGGGAAGAAACTCAAGGTATAAAGGCACATTCAGTCACATCAAGTCACATAAGGCTGGTCCTTCATTTTGGAAAAAGAAACAGAACTGAAGAATCTATGCTCTGGACACTCACAAAAATCTTAAATCACTCTTAAAATCTGTTTCCATAATTTTGTATTTTATCAGCATCAGAGCCCTGCAGTTTCAGGCAGGTTATATCTGTATGATTTTAAAGAGGGGGTCTTTACTCCTATGGGGTATTAAAGAGGGGGTATTTGACGTCTATGGGGTATTAACTGTGATCTAAATGTTGTTTTGAAAATGCTATATTCTCCCTTCCTTTGCTCCCCGTGCTAAGCCGCTCCCTCTTCAGAGCGTTGTGCTCACTGATGAAATTACAGCAGGTTTGTTCATTATTAGACATTCACACAGAGCCTGTCCAGACGCTAAAAGTCGCTTTACAGTTGTGAGATTCTTCACTCTCTGTACAATGTAGAGCTACGCTGCTCTTGTAGCCACAGCTGCCCTGGGGCAGACTGTGCCATCGGCCCTCTGACCAACACTCACACACCACATTCACACTAGGCAATGCTGCTCAAATGTCTGTCCTGACCAGGCCCAGTACTGTTTAGCAAACGAGGTCTGACCACATCAGACTTTGACAAGGAGCGGGCGGAGTTTTGGACACAATCTTAACGGCTAACTTAAGGATGGTTGGAATAGGGCCCAGGAGAGATCCCTAAATTACCCAAACATGCGTGGATGACATCTAAAACCTCTTCAGACATGTTTTGTGAGAACGAGTTAACATAGGAGAAAAGTTAAAGAATAACCCCTCTTTAATGTGGCCCCTGCAGCTGCCATAAAGAGCCTGTGCTGGCTGATGACATTCATATGCTGGAAAAATAAAAATGCCATTTACAAATCGCAGCATTTGTTTAGTTTTAAACAAAGAAAGTACAAAAGTGCATTTTTATGATTCTCAGATCTGGATGTGTAAATATAAGATTGTAGAGTCTTTGTCTTTAAAACATGTACAGTTCTCAAAGGTTTCAAAGGCAGATCACGTTGAACAAGGACGATCCTGTAGTTTGTGTGGACCATGAGCTGTATCCACATTGAGCCTGTGGAGCTCAGGATTTAGTGGGTCTCCTCTAACCAGGACGGCCCGTCTGCTCCTGGCATTTTTAACTTGATGTGGAACTGCTTGAGCGTCTGCTCCAGCTGCTGCTGGTTCCCAGCATAGTATGCAGCAATGGCGTTGTGGAAGAGGATCAGCTGATTGTGCAACACTTTCACCTGTAAAACAAACAAGTTCAGATCTATGTGTGTTTGTCATAATTTCTTTTTTGGTTTTATAAACAGTATATGTTTAAAATTTAAGTTTTATTTAATATACATTATTCTATAGGCCCCATTTAGAGGCCCACATGACTCTATTCTCTGATCTGTGGTTTCCTCGTCACAAACAGATCTGGAGTTGTGTTTTGTTTCATTCTCACATGTTTAACACACAAACTCTGCATATTTAGGCTGAGTTCTTCTCTAAATCTGAAAACACTCTGCTCCACTTTGTGATATCATCATGTGGTAATACAGGAAGTGCTCCTGGTGTTTTTAAACACCATACACCTTCACTAGAATCATTTGGATCATTTCAGCCCTGGAATTGACAATCTCTACTGAGCTAAAGGTAAAAGGAGCTGTTAACTTGAAATCACAAGGCGAAACATTGCATTTTGAGCTTTGGAGATGTAACAGACTAATAATAAAGTGTTACTCAAACATGTATGAATGAAACAAAACACAACTCCAGTCTGTTTTTGAGGAGGAAACAGCATTAGAACATGACTTAAAGCTCACGAGACTCAGTTTTGTGTGACATAAGAGCTTTAAAAAGGCTAAAAATTAAGTGTCAAATGTTAGTGTCATGATAACACGAGTCGAGTCACATTGCATTTAAAAATTATACATCCGTGTTATTTATGCGTGTTCATGTCTGACCTTGTTTTCTTCGAGGAACTTGAGTTTGATGGAGACGTCGTTCCTCATCTTTTCATATTTCTCTCGATGGATTTGGAACTGCTGCTGGGACACTTCGATCCTGGGTACAGTGTTGGCATCGCGCGGGCCCAGGTTCAGCTCCTCCAGGTCTGTGCGGTAGGCGTCATACTCCACCCTGGACAAACATGAAGGAACAACGTCCAAAGAGTTTTTCCACCTTCAAGGCTCAAAGTGTTTAACATCAGGAACCACACACACATTCACATACGCACATTCATACACACACACACTCACACCAGTGTACACACACACACTGGGGACGGGGGGGTTAAGTGTCTTGCCCAAGGACACAATGACAGCATTCATCTGTGGGAGCTAGAATCACTGTCAACCTGTGGGTCAGTGGATCTGAACCCTCTCTCCCGTGTGTTTAACGCTAGCCCCGCCTCTTCTCCCGTGTGTTTAACGCTAGCCCCGCCTCTTCTCCCGTGTGTTTAACGCTAGCCCCGCCTCTTCTCCCGTGTGTTTAACGCTAGCCCCGCCTCTTCTCCCGTGTGTTTAACGCTAGCCCCGCCTCTTCTCCCTGGTGTTTAACGCTAGCCCCGCCTCTTCTCCCTGGTGTTTAACGCTAGCCCCGCCTCTTCTCCCGTGTGTTTAACGCTAGCCCCGCCTCTTCTCCCGTGTGTTTAACGCTAGCCCCGCCTCTTCTCCCGTGTGTTTAACGCTAGCCCCGCCTCTTCTCCCTGGTGTTTAACGCTAGCCCCGCCTCTTCTCCCTGGTGTTTAACGCTAGCCCCGCCTCTTCTCCCTGGTGTTTAACGCTAGCCCCGCCTCTTCTCCCGTGTGTTTAACGCTAGCCCCGCCTCTTCTCCCGTGTGTTTAACGCTAGCCCCGCCTCTTCTCCCGTGTGTTTAACGCTAGCCCCGCCTCTTCTCCCGTGTGTTTAACGCTAGTCCCGCCTCTTCTCCCTGGTGTTTAACGCTAGTCCCGCCTCTTCTCCCTGGTGTTTAACGCTAGTCCCGCCTCTTCTCCCGTGTGTTTAACGCTAGCCCCGCCTCTTCTCCCTGGTGTTTAACGCTAGTCCCGCCTCTTCTCCCTGGTGTTTAACGCTAGCCCCGCCTCTTCTCCCGTGTGTTTAACGCTAGCCCCGCCTCTTCTCCCGTGTGTTTAACGCTAGCCCCGCCTCTTCTCCCGTGTGTTTAACGCTAGCCCCGCCTCTTCTCCCGTGTGTTTAACGCTAGCCCGGCCTCTTCTCCCTGGTGTTTAACGCTAGCCCCGCCTCTTCTCCCTGGTGTTTAACGCTAGCCCCGCCTCTTCTCCCGTGTGTTTAACGCTAGCCCCGCCTCTTCTCCCGTGTGTTTAACGCTAGCCCCGCCTCTTCTCCCGTGTGTTTAACGCTAGCCCCGCCTCTTCTCCCGTGTGTTTAACGCTAGCCCCGCCTCTTCTCCCGTGTGTTTAACGCTAGCCCCGCCTCTTCTCCCGTGTGTTTAACGCTAGTCCCGCCTCTTCTCCCGTGTGTTTAACGCTAGTCCCGCCTCTTCTCCCTGGTGTTTAACGCTAGTCCCGCCTCTTCTCCCTGGTGTTTAACGCTAGTCCCGCCTCTTCTCCCGTGTGTTTAACGCTAGCCCCGCCTCTTCTCCCTGGTGTTTAACGCTAGTCCCGCCTCTTCTCCCTGGTGTTTAACGCTAGCCCCGCCTCTTCTCCCGTGTGTTTAACGCTAGCCCCGCCTCTTCTCCCGTGTGTTTAACGCTAGCCCCGCCTCTTCTCCCGTGTGTTTAACGCTAGCCCCGCCTCTTCTCCCGTGTGTTTAACGCTAGCCCCGCCTCTTCTCCCTGGTGTTTAACGCTAGCCCCGCCTCTTCTCCCGTGTGTTTAACGCTAGTCCCGCCTCTTCTCCCTGGTGTTTAACGCTAGCCCCGCCTCTTCTCCCTGGTGTTTAACGCTAGCCCCGCCTCTTCTCCCTGGTGTTTAACGCTAGCCCCGCCTCTTCTCCCTGGTGTTTAACGCTAGTCCCGCCTCTTCTCCCTGGTGTTTAACGCTAGCCCCGCCTCTTCTCCCTGGTGTTTAACGCTAGCCCCGCCTCTTCTCCCTGGTGTTTAACGCTAGTCCCGCCTCTTCTCCCTGGTGTTTAACGCTAGTCCCGCCTCTTCTCCCTGGTGTTTAACGCTAGTCCCGCCTCTTCTCCCTGGTGTTTAACGCTAGTCCCGCCTCTTCTCCCTGGTGTTTAACGCTAGCCCCGCCTCTTCTCCCTGGTGTTTAACGCTAGTCCCGCCTCTTCTCCTGTGTGTTTAACGCTAGTCCCGCCTCTTCTCCCTGGTGTTTAACACTAGCCCCGCCTCTTCTCCCTGGTGTTTAACACTAGCCCCGCCTCTTCTCCCTGGTGTTTAACACTAGCCCCGCCTCTTCTCCCTGGTGTTTAACACTAGCCCCGCCTCTTCTCCCTGGTGTTTAACACTAGCCCCGCCTCTTCTCCCTGGTGTTTAACGATAGCCCCGCCTCTTCTCCCGTGTGTTTAACACTAGACAGGACATACAGGTTTTCTTGTTCTGTACCTGTGGATCCTTTTTACCTGTACATTTGTTGTTGTTTTTTTGTTGACTTTAATGTAAGGCACTTTGCTTTAAGCCTAAGGTTGGACCCAAATACAAAAGTATAATATTTTATTATGTAAATGACCCAAAAATATTTTCAGGTGGAACTCAAAATAAAGGACACCCATATGTGACACCAATGCCCAGATGATTCTCATTTTCCATGTCTGGAAAATTATTTTAAATGTTTTCCCTGCTAAAACTGTACTGTATTGCAAGTAAGAGTAATACTTCAAAGTACAAAGTAGTAAAGTAGTGGTTCAAGACATTACTCCAGTAAGAGTAAAGAGTAACTGTCTGGACTAACATCGAATTTATGATGTGAAGTAATTTAAAAGACAAAACATTAAAATCTGGTATTTTCAAAGAACAGGACGACATAAGAACTGAATGAGCATTTCAAGAAACACAATGTTTCAATAAGGGTCAAGAAAAGTAGTATCGAAATTCAGATTCTAATTGATACTAAAACTAATATCGAAACTAGATCCTCATGTTTCATAGGTATCAATACTAAAAAAATCCTTTCCTAAATATGTTTATAATGATGTTGAGCTACAACTGAACAAGTATAAGACACAGACTAGTATACACACACACACACACACACACACACACACAGTCCACTATGAACCTACTGTACACTGAGGGATTATGTAGATATAAGACATGGGAATAGAACACATACGCAACATTTACTGTAGAACAGCACATTGTCTAAAAAAAGTGTCTAAAGAAAGAACGTTTTTATCGTCATGGTATCGGGATCAGTATCGAGTATTGAAATGTTAGTATTGTGCCAACACTATACTGCAGTAATTACAATGGGCCCATTTGACATGTGCATATTCAGATACACCTGGATGGAGGCGTTACCTGGCGGTCTCGTACTGTTTGATGTTGATCATGGTGTCTTCGATGGTCTTGTCCACCAGAGTGTTCACGCTGGAGATGAAGAAGTTGATGGCAGCCAGCAGAGTCTCGCCATTTTTGGACAAAAGCTTTTGGGTCTCAGCGTTGTAACCAAACTCCTCCTAATGACACACGTTTATACAGTTTAGCCTCTATAACCAAAACAACAGCTGCCAGAGTTTAGAAAAAACAGAATAATTGTGTGTACGAGCTATGGTCTACTGCTACTGCCCCTCTTCACTTTTAAAGAACTCTTCAAGTGGGGTAACGCCTCTGTTCTATGGACTGAGCTCAGTAGTTGCAGGAGATAAACTCTAGTGGATAATATGGATGAGAAGCTGCAGTTTGACTTCACAGAGCTGAGTCATAAAGTCACCTCATTATTTTGGCTGTTTCCTGAGTTTGTATCTGGCGCCTCTGTGTCCGTCACTCCCTTTATTGATTGTTGCTGTGGTCATGTTTTGTGGTTATGATCATAGTCTGTATAAAAAAGTGGACTGAGTGAGTGTGACGTCACCACAGCGTTCGGCTCCAAATGAAACTCATTGAGGCTAGAGCAGTCATAGGAGCTAATATGGAGCAGAGTTCCATATTTGAAATTCTGACCACAAGCAACAAAAGAGCCAATCCAGAGCGAGGCTGTTGAAGGTAATACCCCTTCCAAACCTGTTGCTAACTCTAGCAGGAGTGACCTTGGGGAAAGAAGGTGCCTGATTTGTCTGTTATTAATGTTCATATCTTGATTTACAGACACAATAGTGAAATAAAAAACCCAGGACCAGGTAGAACAGGTTAATACAAAAATTTAAGTCCAAAATGATGAGTCTGACAGCAGCAGTTAGAAAAAGGGGACACAGTTTTTACACAGAAAATGAACTGGAGCCAGAGTCGATGGAGCTGGATCATGCACTTATGATCACTTCCTGTTTGGAACGTGGCGGCTAGCTATGTCCATTTATATAAACAGTCTATGGTCGCGATATGACAGAGCAGCTCAGAGTCACACTGACACCACACACACGTGGATCTAGAGTCACTCACTGAAGTGGAGCAGTAATAAAGAGTATTAAACAATAATAAACAGTTCTAAACAGTAATAAGGAGTAATTAGCACTAATAAACACAGTCACACTGACACCACAAACACGAGGATTCAGAGTTGCTCCCTGAAGTGGAGCAGGGCCTAAACCAGGTGAATGAGCCTGTAGCATGTGGAGGGCTTCAGACTCCATCAACCAAAACGACGGGAATGTTCTTACGTGGAGCTCAGGAGACTTGAGGCTGAGGTCGGCAAAAGCGTCCCCCAGCTGCTTCTGCGTTTGCATGATGTGGGTGAGCTGAGCGGCCAGCGTCTGGGCCAGGCGGGTCACGTGCTGGTACTTTCTCTTGTTGTCCCGGAGAACCTCGATCTGTGCTTCCAGCTCCAAGTCCACCGTCTTGGAACCTTTGCCCAGCTTCTCTGACAGGATCTGCCTGGTGCACTGTTGGGTGGCAAAAGTATCAAAAATCAGATCCTAATTGATACTAAAACAGTCCCATTGACAGAAATGAACCTTCCCTGAATATGTTTATAATGATGTTGAGCTGAATCTGAACAAGTATAAGACACATTAGGAACCTAGGAATGCACCGATCCCACACTGCTTCAGCTTCTAAATATTGGTTCAGTCAATATCCTGGTTGGACATATACACTGATGCAATAAGACTACTTACTGTTCATGGAATTTAAAAGTACAAATTAAAAACATACTTACTTTGTATGTGTTGATGCTCCATTTTCGGACCAGTTCTAGTTTCTCCAGAGCCGGGCTCTTGAGCTCATCGGACAGCACCAGTGCTCCTTTCATCTGACCTGAACAACGAGACATGAGAGGGTTACAATTATAATGGTGGAGTGAATATTGTCACATGCTTATGTGGAGTTCATTACAGAAGAGGAATCGTTACAATAACACAAGCTTCATAATGCAAGCACCCGGCGAGCGACCGGCGAGCGACCGGCGAGGAAGGGGAACAGGCCCCTGATGTATCCACAATGCCCCATTATTCATGCATCTGTATAAAGTCTGAACATAAACTGGGATTTACACTCAATTTATTGATGTTTTTGTTGCAGACAAATATTTTCAAGGCCATGTCTTCTATGGAACATTTGCATTGTGGAAAAAGGAAGTGAGATGAAAGGATGAGATCAGAGGAAAGAATTACATTTACATTGAATTGAAATGGACCGACACAAACCCAGAGGACGACTGAGGGATTACCCATGTATAAGGTCACACGTGAATGTAAAAGAAAGTACCATTTAATGGCGAACATGACAGTATACCGACTGAAGAAATTATGTTTTGATGTTTTTATTATCATTGTGGTATCTGGTATCGGTATTGGTATCAAGTATCGAGCATTGCTTCCCTTCCTTAGTATTGAAATAGAGTTTGACAGTTTAATCCCAATAAAAACATTTTTAAAGAGTAGCACATATTAACCATTTCAGCTTCAGGGTAAAATACTGAAAACACTGAAACTGTGGTCACCTTCAGTGTCCACGGTGCCCCCTGCTGTTGAAGAGAAGCTGTTTGCCACACAGGAGTCGGACAGGCTGAGAGCTCCAGGGCTGCCGGAGTACGAGTCCTGAACACAAACAGAATCAAGTTTGGGTCAATATGCAGCACACAATAATAAACAGTAATAAGCAGTAATAAACAATAATAAACCGTTCTAAACAATAATAAGCAGTAATCAACAGAAATAAATAGTATTAAACAATAATAAAGTTATCAACAGTAATAAGGAATAATTAGCACTACTAAACAGTAATAAATAACAGTAAACAGTAATAAGCAGTAATAAAGAGTAATAAACAGTATTAAACAGTAATACACAATAATAAACAGTAATAAAGCGTTTTAAACAGTATTAAACAGTACTACACCAGGCCCTGTGTTTTAGACTTTAAACGTTAGACCTTAGACCTTAGGCTTCAGATTTTAGGCTCCAGCCTTATGATCTTAAGCTTTAGACCTTAGGCTTTAGGCCTTAGGCTTTAGACCTTAGGCTTTAGACCTTAGACCAGGGGTCGGGAACGTATGGCTCGCGAGCCAGGTGTGCCTCTTTTGATGATTGCATCTGGCTCGCAGATAAAACATAAAATATTCTCACTTGTTTTAATCCATCCATCGATTTTCCGCTGCTCATGTCGTGTTCAGGGCTGCAGTTGTCTACAGGAGCAATTGTCCATTATTTTAATTGGATGATAGCCTACTTTTGCAGTTGCTGGGTAAACAGGTAAACGCCCCCTTTTGAATCAGTGTGCTCGATCATTAGCTTAAAACTAACCCTTCGACAAAGAAGATGGCGAAAAGAAAAAAAGATGAGGAGCATCGTACATTTCAGGACGAATTGACCGAAGAATTCGCCTTTGTGGAGAGAGCCAATGAACTTTTTGATGATCTTCCGAACAAAGACAAGATGATCAAATGGATATAAGACATGCCTCTGTCGGCAAGAACTGTTCATGATCGTACCATCATGATGGCAAACCAAGTGGAAAAAACGCACGTGAAGGACAGAAATGCAGCGCCGTCCTTTGGATGAGTCAACAGACGTAAGCCATTTGTCGCAGTTCACTGTAATTGCAAGATATACTGCCGGCGATAAGAAAGTCTTGCAACCCACATCCAGCCTCCTACAGTCATTCAAAGCACGCTTTGGAGAGTTTCATGAGCACACTCATCTTTTTAAGTTCATCACCCATCCAAACGAGTGTTCACTGAACACAGCCGACCTGAGTTACATTCCTGGTGTCTCCGTCAGAGATTTTGAAGCAGAAGTGGCTGACCTGAAGGCCTCAGAGATGTGGGTGAATAAGTTCAAGTCACTGAATGAAGATTTTGAAAGAATCACATGACAGAAAGGGGAGTTGGCGAGAAATGAAAAAACTTCAAGCCGAAGACCAGCTGATTATCAAAACTTGGAACGCACTTCCTGTCACATCCCACACACTGCAGCGTGTGAGTATTGGCCATGTTTGGATGTGCATATGCATGTGAGCAGTCATTCTCACATCTTCAAAACATCAAGTCCAACCTACAATCACGTTTAGCGGATAAAAGCCTCAACGCTTGCATGAAGCTTAACCTCACCAAGTACCAACCAGAATACAAAGCATCAGCAAATCCATGCAGCACCAGAAGTCACATTAATGGTGAGTATTATAACAACATTAAATAACAACATTAAAAGAATTAATTGAGAGGCTTATTATACTCACATTTAGTTTAATTCAGTCTTAAAATATATTCTATGGCTCTCACTTAAAATAAATTAACAAATATTTTGCTTTCATGGCTCTTTGAGTCAAAAAGGTTCCTGATCCCTGCCTTAGACCTCAGGCTTTAGACGTTAGGGTTTAGATTTGAAACTTTAGACCTTAGGCTTTAAACTTTAGACCTTAGGCTTTAGACTTTAGACCTTAGGCTTTAGACTTTAGACCTTAGGCTTTAAACTTTAGACCTTAGGCTTTAAACTTTAGACCTTAGGCTTTAAACTTTAGGCTTTAAACTTTAGACCTTAGGCTTTAAACTTTAGACCTTAGGCTTTAAACTTTAGACCTTAGGCTTTAAACTTTAGACCTTAGGCTTTAAACTTTAGGCTTTAAACTTTAGACCTTAGGCTTTAGACTTTAGACCTTAGGCTTTAAACTTTAGACCTTAGGCTTTAGACTTTAGACCTTAGGCTTTAAACTTTAGACCTTAGGCTTTAAACTTTAGACCTTAGGCTTTAAACTTTAGGCTTTAAACTTTAGACCTTAGGCTTTAAACTTTAGACCTTAGGCTTTAAACTTTAGGCTTTAAACTTTAGACCTTAGGCTTTAAACTTTAGGCTTTAAACTTTAGACCTTAGGCTTTAAACTTTAGGCTTTAAACTTTAGACCTTAGGCTTTAAACCTTAGGCTTTAAACTTTAGGCTTTAAACTTTAGACCTTAGGCTTTAAACTTTAGGCTTTAAACTTTAGACCTTAGGCTTTAAACTTTAGGCTTTAAACTTTAGACCTTAGGCTTTAAACTTTAGGCTTTAAACTTTAGACCTTAGGCTTTAAACTTTAGACCTTAGGCTTTAAACTTTAGACCTTAGGCTTTAAACTTTAGACCTTAGGCTTTACACCTTAGGCTTTAAACTTTAGACCTTAGGCTTTAAACTTTAGGCTTTAAACTTTAGACCTTAGGCTTTAAACTTTAGGCTTTAAACTTTAGACCTTAGGCTTTAAACTTTAGGCTTTAAACTTTAGGCTTTAAACTTTAGACCTTAGGCTTTAAACTTTAGGCTTTAAACTTTAGACCTTAGGCTTTAAACTTTAGACCTTAGGCTTTAAACTTTAGGCTTTAAACTTTAGACCTTAGGCTTTAAACTTTAGACCTTAGGCTTTAAACTTTAGGCTTTAAACTTTAGACCTTAGGCTTTAAACTTTAGGCTTTAAACTTTAGACCTTAGGCTTTAAACTTTAGACCTTAGGCTTTAAACTTTAGACCTTAGGCTTTAAACTTTAGACCTTAGGCTTTAAACTTTAGGCTTTAAACTTTAGGCTTTAAACTTTAGACCTTAGGCTTTAAACTTTAGACCTTAGGCTTTAAACTTTAGGCTTTAAACTTTAGACCTTAGGCTTTAAACTTTAGACCTTAGGCTTTAAACTTTAGACCTTAGGCTTTAAACTTTAGACCTTAGGCTTTAAACTTTAGACCTTAGGCTTTAAACTTTAGGCTTTAGACCTTAGGCTTTAAACTTTAAACTTTAGACCTTAGGCTTTAAACTTTAGACCTTAGGCTTTAAACTTTAGACCTTAGGCTTTAAACTTTAGACCTTAGGCTTTAAACTTTAGACCTTAGGCTTTAAACTTTAGACCTTAGGCTTTAAACTTTAGGCTTTAAACTTTAGGCTTTAAACTTTAGACCTTAGGCTTTAAACTTTAGACCTTAGGCTTTAAACTTTAGACCTTAGGCTTTAAACTTTAGGCTTTAAACTTTAGACCTTAGGCTTTAAACTTTAGACCTTAGGCTTTAAACTTTAGACCTTAGGCTTTAAACTTTAGGCTTTAGACCTTAGGCTTTAAACTTTAGACCTTAGGCTTTAGGCTTTAAACTTTAGACCTTAGGCTTTAAACTTTAGACCTTAGGCTTTAAACTTTAGACCTTAGGCTTTAAACTTTAGACCTTAGGCTTTAAACTTTAGACCTTAGGCTTTAGACCTTAGGCTTTAAACTTTAGACCTTAGGCTTTAAACTTTAGACCTTAGGCTTTAAACTTTAGACCTTAGGCTTTAAACTTTAGACCTTAGGCTTTAAACTTTAGACCTTAAGCTTTAAACTTTAGACCTTAGGCTTTAAACTTTAGGCCTTAGGCTTTAAACTTTAGGCCTTAGGCTTTAAACTTTAGGCCTTAGGGTTTAGACTTTAGACCTTAGGCTTTAAACTTTAGACCTTAGGCTTTAGACTTTAGACTTTGGGATTTAGGCATTAGGCTTTAGATGTTAGACTTCAGACCTTAGGGATTAGACTTTAGGGTTTAGACATCAGGCTTTCCACTTTAGACCTTAGGCTTTAGACATTAGAACTTAAGCTTCAGATTTTAGACCTTAGGCTTTAGCCTGTAGATGGACATGACAGGTGCTGCAGGAGGACATGACAGGTGCTGTATGAGGACATGACAGGTGCTGCAGGAGGACATGACAGGTGCTGTAGGAGGACATGACAGGTGCTGTATGTGGACATGACAGGTGCTGCAGGAGGACATGACAGGTGCTGTAGATGGACATGACAGGTGCTGCAGGAGGACATGACAGGTGCTGTATGAGGACATGACAGGTGCTGCAGGAGGACATGACAGGTGCTGTATTTGCACGTGACAGGTGCTGCAGGAGGACATGACAGGTGCTGTAGGAGGACATGACAGGTGCTGTATGTGGACATGACAGGTGCTGTATGAGGACATGACAGGTGCTGCAGGAGGACATGACAGGTGCTGTATGTGGACTTGACAGGTGCTGTATGTGGACATGACAGGTGCTGTATGAGGACATGACAGGTGCTGTATGTGGACATGACAGGTGCTGTATGTGGACATGACAGGTGCTGTATGTGGACATGACAGGTGCTGTATGAGGACATGACAGGTGCTGTATGAGGACATGACAGGTGCTGCAGGAGGACATGACAGGTGCTGTATTTGCACGTGACAGGTGCTGCAGGAGGACATGACAGGTGCTGTATGTGGACATGACAGGTGCTGTATGAGGACATGACAGGTGCTGCAGGAGGACATGACAGGTGCTGTATTTGCACGTGACAGGTGCTGCAGGAGGACATGACAGGTGCTGTAGGAGGACATGACAGGTGCTGTATGAGGACATGACAGGTGCTGCAGGAGGACATGACAGGTGCTGCAGGAGGACATGACAGGTGCTGCAGGAGGACATGACAGGTGCTGTATTTGCACGTGACAGGTGCTGCAGGAGGACATGACAGGTGCTGTAGGAGGACATGACAGGTGCTGTAGGAGGACATGACAGGTGCTGTATGAGGACATGACAGGTGCTGCAGGAGGACATGACAGGTGCTGTATTTGCACGTGACAGGTGCTGCAGGAGGACATGACAGGTGCTGTAGGAGGACATGACAGGTGCTGTAGGAGGACATGACAGGTGCTGTATTTGCACTTGACAGGTGCTGCAGGAGGACATGACAGGTGCTGTAGGAGGACATGACAGGTGCTGTATGTGGACTTGACAGGTGCTGCAGAGGGACATGACAGGTGCTGCAGAGGGACGTGACAGGTGCTGTAGTTGGACATGACAGGTGCAGTGGGCAGGGCCTCACCCTCTGGCAGACCTCCTCCAGGTGCTGGTCCACTTCTCCGTTGGTAGTGACCGGGATCTCTGCGGCTGAGCTCCTGTGTGCGTCCTCAGCCATAATGTCCTCCTGCAACACACACAGACTTATGGTGTGTGTAGTCATTCACAGAACACAGAAGGACTGCCATCTAGTGGACAGTCACAGTATGCACATTTTTTTCTTTATATATATATATATATATATATATATTATATACATTATAGCACACATAGTAAACGTGTAGTTCACATATACTACAGATATAGTGTGCATATAATGCACATATAAAGCACATATAGTGCACATATAGTACTATACGTGTACTATACGTGTACTATACGTGTACTATACATGTACTATACATGTACTAAACGTGGAGTCTCCTGCATTATGGAGGATCTCAGAGGTTTTTAAAAGCCCAGCTGCTCCAGTAGGGGGCAGAAATGTTGAATTTAATTCAATAAACAGGAGACAGTTTCAAACACTAAATGTATATTTTCCAGGACATTTGGCCTTTTTTTCTCATTTTCCATGTGTTTTCCATGTGTGGAAAACAGGATAGTTATTCTCCAGGTTTTCGAGGACGTATAGGACCATGCTTAAATCTAATGGCATTGCTGCATACTTAGATGTTGCTCCACAGAGCCACTAGGTTGAGACAACATTAGTTTGGCAATAAAACCCATGATGTGGAACCTGCCCTGGGCACAGCTGTGTTGGACGTAAGAACTGGGACAGTCACATCGCCACAATAAAAGTTTACAGGAAGTCACTGTGACCTCAATGAGGCGGGGCTTAAAACAGCCACAGGCCTATCATAACGCGGTATCTGGGTCATGTGACTTTAGCAGCTCTGGGTCTTTGGGAGTTTTAGATGAAAACGGGGAAAAGGGATGAAATCACAACAGTCAAACTGTTCAGATCTTTAACCATGTTCCACAGTGTAGTTTTAAATCCTCCCTGTTCTCTTCAAATGTTTAACCATGTTCTAGTCGTTTCTTCTCATTGAGCCTCTGAAGTTGTATTTTTTTGTGTAATCTTTAATCTCTTATTTACAAGATGCCATTTTGTTTCTTATATTAAGTGGTTTTAGATGAATATTGTGATTTAAAATGTATAAATCATAACATAATGATCCACAGGGGTCACAGACGAGAACTAGAGACAGACACGAGCACAAAAGGACTGAGTTAAAGCCCATCTGAAAGTTTATTTGATTTAGATTAGCACATGTGAAATCTGTGGCATTTGCACCAAAACAGACCCGAGCCGTTCATTTTCCTACACCGCTCCACCTTCAGTTACTACGTCTGTCTTTAACCATTTTCCTACACCGCTCCACCTTCAGTTACTACGTCTGTCTTTAACCATTTTCCTACACCGCTCCACCTTCAGTTACTATGTCTGTTTTTAATCATTTACCATTTATTATATTTTATGATCTCACATAACTGTAGTGCTTCCTGTTAACGTCACCAACCTCAGGACTGATGTAATAAAACAGTGTCATGTGTTTGCATCTCAAAACATCTTTTACATGGTATCACCTCCACCTCACCTCCACACAGCACTCCATCTGTTCTACAGAGATCACCTCCACCTCCACACAGCGCTCCGTCTGTTCTACAGAGGTCGTCTCCACCTCCACACAGCGCTCCGTCTGTTCTACAGAGATCAGCTCCACCTCCACACAGCGCTCCGTCTGTTCTACAGAGATCAGCTCCACCTCCACACAGCGCTCCGTCTGTTCTACAGAGCTCGCCTCCACCTCCACACAGCGCTCCGTCTGTTCTACAGAGATCAGCTCCACCTCCACCTAGCGCTCCGTCTGTTCTACAGAGATCACCTCCACCTCCACACAGCACTCCATCTGTTCTACAGAGATCAGCTCCACCCCCACACAGCGCTCCGTCTGTTCTACAGAGATCAGCTCCACCTCCACCTCCACACAGCGCTCCGTCTGTTCTACAGAGGTCGTCTCCACCTCCACACAGCGCTCCGTATGTTCTACAGAGGTCACCTCCACCTCCACACAGCGCTCTGTCTGTTCTACAGAAATCACTGTCACCTCCACCTCCACACAGCGCTTCATTTGTTCCCCTGTGAACCCAGGCGTTCAGTGTCCAGTATCCCGCTCATAAATACTTTATACTAGTACTCCCAGTAGTATTTTTCTTTTACTTCAGTAGAATTTTGGCAGCAGTACTTGTAATTGAGTAAATTGTTAGGCGTGTAACTGTACTTTTACTCGAGTACAAATTTTCAGTATTCTCCAACACTGCGTGAAACTACCTTCCCTCTAGAGGCCAGTGTGACTATGAGGACGTGTCCAGTATCCACTCATAAATACTTTAAAGACACATGAGACACATGTGGTCTGTCCTGACAGTGTGTTAGAGACTCTAAGAGGAACAAGTGTTTTTAAACCCGCCCTACTGTGCTTGTGTCTCTATGGTTCTCATCTGTGACCCCTGATCATTTTGGCATAATTAACACATGTTAAATCACAATATTCATCTAAAACCACTTCATAAATAAAACAAGTCCGCTGACTTCCGTGTTAGAAAACTGTGGTGTCCAATGGGAGCCAACGTTGCCATAAACGTCATCACAACAAAGCTCTGCATGTTGTCGGCGCCCCCTATGGATAGCTGTACATCACACTAGAGCAGCTCATTTTTTTCATTTGTACCAAAATGACTACGTGACGCTGCCGAATCCTACGAGTTGGTTGCTATGATACTCGTGGTTGGAATTCCAAATATGGGACTTGGCCGCTATAACCTCTAGCCTCGATGAGCTTCATTTGGAGCTGAATACCGTGAGTGACGTCACACTCACTCAGTCACTTCTTCACACAGTCTGCGCAAGGGACCTAATGATTTATTACAGTGTCGATATTTTGAGAACAGCCCTAATAATAATAAGAAGAATTCAGACTTCTATTGACCTGACTCGGCCCCACCCACTTTTTCCATAAACGCTCTAAACCGCACTCTCTTTGTGATGGCTCTTCCTATTAAATGTGAATTCCATTCCTTTCGATGGAGAACTTGGGAAAGGTTTCACCTCTTGATAACACATCAACACTGCAGTGACTCTGAAGCTTTAAAACGGCTCTGTCCATATAGAACTTTTATTGTCGAGATCAGCCCCGTGCTAAATAATACAACCCGAACAACAAAAGCGATGCTCGCGGAAATGTCTGGAACAAAGTGAGCAGCTCTTTTGATCAGTTTTATATGAGGCCCATTCTTCAGGACAATAAATATAATAATAGTTCTGTTCATGGTCAGAACAATACAATGATGGGGGGAAACACAAAGAATTTAAAATGATTCATATTGTGTTTTTATACATGACTCCAGGGGCAGGTGCATCTAAACTGGTTTAAAACAGTAACTCAAACTCTAAATAACCGTGTTAAATGAATCCAAAATGTGTGGAGCCGCCCCTAATTCCAGCCCCACAATGAGCTGCAGGTCTGGAGTCTGTGCCGCTCACACTGGGGCCACACAGGGGCCACACAGGGGCCACACAGGGGCCACACAGGGGCCACACTGGGGTCACACAGGGGCCACACTGGGGTCACACTGGGGTCACACAGGGACCACACTGGGGCCACACTGGGGTCACACTGAGGCCGCACAGGGGCCGCACAGGGGCCGCACAGGGGCCACACTGGGGCCACACTGGGGTCGCACTGGGGCCACACAGGGGCCACACTGGGGCCACACTGGGGCCACACTGGGGCCACACAGGGGCCACACTGGGGCCACACTGGGGCCACACTGGGGCCACACAGGGGCCACACTGGGGCCACACAGGGGCCACACTGGGGTCGCACTGGGGTCGCACTGGGGCCGCACTGGGGTCGCACTGGGGCCGCACAGGGGCCGCACAGGGGCCGCACAGGGGCCACACTGGGGCCACACTGGGGCCACACTGGGGCCACACTGGGGCCACACTGGGGCCACACTGGGGCCACACTGGGGCCACACTGGGGCCACACTGGGGCCACACTGGGGCCACACAGGGGCCACAATGGGGCCACACAGGGGCCACACTGGGGCCACACTGGAGCCACACTGGGGCCACACAGGGGCCACACAGGGGCCACACTGGGGCCACACTGGGGCCACACTGGGGTCACACTGAGGCCGCACAGGGGCCGCACTGGGGCCGCACAGGGGCCGCACTGGGGCCACACTGGGATGTGCTTATGCTTATGGAGAAGCTTCAAATGACTTCCGCTTCATGAAACAAAGGCGCCTGTGCAGGTTTAATGCATCTATTGTCGGCACATAAATATTTCATTAAAAACAAGTTTTCTGAGGTCATTGTATTAAAATGTGGCTGCTGCAGAGTTCCATGTTCTTCACATGTATTGTTATATTCAGTAAGAACTAAAGCAAAATGATCCTATTACCCAAATCAAAGTAAATTCTGTCATTAAAATGGCATTTCATATAAAGATAAACTGTCACGTTTATACAGAGCTTTACAATCACACACACATTCACACACCAATGTACACAGACAGTGGGGCAAGGGGGGTAAAGTGTTTTGCCCTAGGACACAACAACAGCATTCATCAGTGGGAGCTGGAATTGCACCACTGACCTGTGGGTCGGTGGATCTGACCGCTCTGACACTGACACAGACACTGACACACGCTCTGACACACACAGTGACACACTCGGATCAGATCTACACTGACATACGCTCTGACACAGGTTCTGACACAGGTTCTGACACACACTGACACACACTGTCACACACTGTCACACACTGACACACACTGACACACACTGACACACACTGACACACACTGACACACACTGACACACACTGACACACACTGACACACACTGACACACACTGTCACACACTGTCACACACTGACACACACTGTCACACACTGTCACACGGTCGGGTCAGATCCATGCTAATACACGCATATTTTACTTTAAACACATAATAACAATAAACATGCCATTTGTAATCAGCTCCAACAATGATTTCACATTTCAAGCAGTGAAACAGCAACGGGACAATCGTCTTCCCACTTGAGCCGTAGCAGAGCAAAAGAGCCGTAACAGAGCAAAAGAGCCGTAACAGAGCAAAAGAGCCGTAACAGAGCAAAAGAGCCGTAACAGAGCAAAAGAGCCGTAACAGAGCAAAAGAGCCGTAACAGAGCAAAAGAGCCGTAATAGAGCAAAAGAGCCGTAACAGAGTGAGACGCTCAAAGTCCCAGAACCACCCTGCACTACTGTACAAGCCCAAACATTAGAACACCAAGAAACAAGAAAGAAATATACTCAAAATGCAATGTTTCAACACAGGGATGTGGTACAGCCTGGTATCAAAAGTATCGAAAATCAAATCCTCATTGATACCAAAGCCAATATCAAAACTAGAGACTCATATTCACAGGTATCGATACTAAAAAAGTCCAACTGACAGAAATGAACCTTTCCTGAATATGTCTATGACGATGTTGAGCTGAATCTGAATCTGAATGTATGACACATAGACTAGTGTAATATATATCCATGGGTCTCCAGTGAATTTTAAACAAGTAAAAGTCTGTGGTTTTGCGCAGAGACCATTTCCTGTGTTAATACTATAGACTGTTTATATAAATGGGCATAGCTAACTGCGTTCCAAACAGGAAGTGATCATGAGCATGCTACTGGCTCTGGCTCCAATTCACTTTCTGAGTAAAAACTGTGTCCCCTCTCTCTGTAACTGCTGCTGTGAAGCTCGTCATTTTGGTCTTAAATGTTCATATTTGCGTCTCCCAAAACACATCAGAGCATCATCCAAACTCACTATGGTCAAAAAGAAAAAAGCCCCTCACCTATTCAAACCTGATTCAAAAAAATGGCACCTACTTACATCTGTGTTCAAATGAATATTATGTAAACTGTGCCATTCAAATAAAATTGCCTTGTACCACACCACAATGTTGAGAGATTGCCTCTAAAATCTGATTTTCAGTGAAGAACCTGCCACCACTATGACCAAGACACATCCGACACCGACACTGACCCCACCACTACGGACTGAGCCAAAGCACATCACCTCCAGTTCCTCCTTTGAAACTCCGCCCTCCTCTGGAGATCCTGATGTTCCACCATCATCATCACTGCCTCCTCCTCCACCTCCTCTTCCTTGTCTCTCGTCCTGGCTCCCCTCTTCTTCTCGTTCATTTTCAACCTTAATCCTATCTTCAGTCTCTCCTCCTCCTCTCTCATTCTGACTCTCTCCTCCTCCTCTCTCATTCTGACTTTCTCCCTCTCCTCCTTTCTCATTCTTATGTCCCTTCTCATCTTTTGCTTCTCCTCCCTCTATATCAACCTCGTAGAATTCGTTGGCCCCGCCCTCTTCGGCCCTGTCCTCTGCATGTTCCTCACTCAGGTTCTGTTTTGTACTGTCATTTCCTTCTTTGGCCCCGCCCTCTTTGACCCTGCCCACTGCATGTTCTTCACGCCGGCTCTGTTTTGTTCTGTCATTTCCCTGATAATCCACCTGAGACTCCTCTGAGGTCCTCCCCGACTCGGCCTCAAGACTAAGCTCCGACATCCCTGGAAAAACACAAGTGACACTTCAAAATATGTTTAGTTCACACGGGCTCACAGTGATGCATTATGGGGGTTCACACGGGCCCACCGTGATGCATTATAGGGGTTTACACGAGCTCACTGTGATGCATTATGGGGGTTTACACGAGCTCACTGTGATGCATTATGGGGGTTTACACGAGCTCACTGTGATGCATTATGGGGGTTTGTGGAGGAATGACAGATAAACATTGTGGAAACTGTGGTTTGGTTTAAGTAGGTGAAGGCCAAGGCGGAGGCCAAGGCCTGCATCTTTTATTTTAATTTATTATATATATATATATATATATATATATATATATATATATATATATATATATATATATATATATAAATAAATATTTTTTGCATTATTATTCATCAAAACCTATAAATACAGTTTAAAAAAAAACAAAACAGATATATGTTTAGGCTACAATTACCATTTTTGATATAAGTAAGAAAACCTTGGTAACAGATGACAAACTTGACTGCCCTTTTGCCCTGCCACTTGTTTAATATGAGAGAGAAGTGTACCTATTTGGGGTCCGTATTTCTTGTGTGTATGTTTCCTTTGCTCTACTGGGACATTTTGGTTCAGTTTTATTCATTTTTGTCAATATGATCAGATTTAAGCCATAAAAGTTTGAATGAATAACTTCTCTGGCTCATCACAGATGCAAACAACTCAAGTGTTTCATTCAGCTGTTTAAACCTGCTCTTGGGTTCTTACCATAGACTGTATATATAAATGAACAAAGCTAACCTGCTAGCCGCAGCGTTCCAAACAGGAACTGATCATGGGCGTGCTTTCAGCTCCATCGACTCATCCTCCAATTCTCTTTCTGTGTAAAAACTGTGGCTCCTCTCTGTAACTGCTGCCATCAGACTCATCATTTTGTTCTTAAATGTTCATATTAACCCGCTCTACATGATCCTGGGGTTTTTATTTCACTATTGTGTCTGTAAATCAAGATATGAACATTAATAACAGACAAATCAGGCGCCTTCTTTCCCCGAGGTCACTTCCGCTAGCATTAGCGACAGGTTTGATTGATAGTGTTGCTAAGCGCCTGCTCCTGCTAAACCAGCGGTGTAGGAGAGAACCTTCAACAGGTGTTACCTTTAAGAGACTCGCTCTGGATTGGCTCTTTGGTTGCTATGATACTCGTGCTCAGAATTCCAAATATGGAACTCTGCTCCACATTGGCAGCTATAACTGCTAGCCTCGATGAGCTTCATTTGGAGCTGAACGCTGCGGCTGATGTCACTTAGTGCACTTCTTTGTACAGTTTTTGGTTTAATCCGAGGGGCTTCTGTCGGTGCTATTTTTGCCTTATGCTCATTTTAAAGCAGGTTTTTCTGTGTTTTAAATAAACTAATGACAGTATATTCCGTCTTTACTGTTGGCGAGGGTCAGATTGGTCAAAAATAGAGACATCCGTGACCTTTCTTGTATAAAACTAAGACAAATCAGTGGTTTTGGATCAATCTTCTGGGACAGAGGACACGGGGCTGCAAATTCGGCGAGGTGTGGAATGTTGAATTTCAAATCTCAATTAAATTTCTTTCAAAACCAAGCGTATAGTCACGTTTTGTAAATGAGTAAAAATGTTTTGATGTTATTCATGTTAATATCACAGATTGCTCTGTCAAAAACAAAGCTCATGGCTCAGATTCCTCTGTTACTTCAGGAAAACGGCCACAGCCGCGACCTATTGCGTTGACCTATACGTCCCCAGTCACATGACTACCTTTATAAACTCAATTTACAAGTTATCCAGAACATGCGACAGCACAGATCACAAATATAACTGCACAACATGACATTTCACCTGCCGTAAACGTGTTAATACGAGCTGTGTGGAACCTGGATGACATCTCAAGGAGGAGGAAGCTACAACTGCAAAAGCATGCACAGAACACACACACAACACACACACAACATGCACAGAACACACAGAGAACACATAAGACGCACGTAAAACACATAACACACACATAACGCATAACACGCACATAACACATAACATGCACATAATAACACATAACACACACAGAAGATGCACATAGCACGCACACAACACATAACACAAACACATAAAATGCACGTAACACACATAACATGTACATAACTCATAACATGCACATAACACATAAGACGCACATAACACAACAAATAACACACATACACCACTTAACACATAAATAGTATGCAGACAACACACACAACGCACACAAACAACATACATAACACACACAGCACACACACAACATGCACATAACATCCTCATAACACCCACATAGTAATGATACTAATACTGCATAAAAGAGGTTAGTTCAGACACTGAGGGACTGCGTCTGTGCCAGACAAAAGTTTGTATAACCCGTATTGTTTCGTGTCTAAAGTTTGCATTATCCGTGTTATTTAGGTGTAAAGTTTGCATTATCCGTGTTATTTAGGTGTAAAGTTTGCATTATCCGTGTTATTTAGGTCTAAAGTTTGCAATACCCCTGTTGTTTCGTGGCTAAAGTTTGCATTGCCCATGTTGTTTAGGTCTAAAGTTTGCATTACCCGTGTTGTTTAGGTCTAAAGTTTGCATTACCCGTGTTGTTTAGGTCTAAAGTTTACATTACCCGTGTTGTTTAGGTCTAAAGTTTGCATTACCCGTGTTGTTTAGGTCTAAAGTTTACATTACCCGTGTTGTTTAGGTCTAAAGTTTGCATTACCCGTGTTGTTTAGGTCTAAAGTTTACATTACCCGTGTTGTTTAGGTCTAAAGTTTGCATTACCCGTGTTGTTTAGGTCTAAAGTTTGCATTGCCCATGTTGTTTAGGTCTAAAGTTTGCATTACCCGTGTTGTTTAGGTCTAAAGTTTGCATTACCCGTGTTGTTTAGGTCTAAAGTTTGCATTACCCGTGTTGTTTAGGTCTAAAGTTTGCATTACCCATGTTGTTTAGGTCTAAAGTTTGCATTACCCGAGATGTTTAGATCTAAAGTTTGCATGACCATAGTTATTTAGATCTGAAGTTTGCATTACCCGTGTTGTTTCGTGGCTAGCTCTTTGCGCTAGCTGTCCGCAGTTAGCCGCAGTCGTAGGCAGCTGTGCGTCCGTGTTGTGCCAAAGGCCGAGCGTGTTTTTCGTGTTTTCCTCCGGATCGTTTCAGTCTCGATCATCAAACGTTCAAAACCAGGTCTGCTGCCGAACCACGTCCGGGACTCTCACGCTGCGCCACGCCGGAGTTTGTGCTCCAATCCCGGAAAGACTGGTCCTCCGCGGGGCCCGTGGGTGTCACCGCTCAGAGCACAGCGCGGGCCGAGTGCGCCCTCTGCTGGTGGAGTCAGAGGAGTGCAGCCAGGGCGCAGGGTTTGAAACTTAAGTCTATAATTTATCACAGAACTTGGTCCGATGTCCAATTTTCTTAATAATCGGTTCAAAGGTGTTAAGTCAAGCTGTGCATTTTGTTATTTCCCTGGATAAAACCACAGAGCATCTCTTTTCTACGTGTCCTGTGTCACATTCTAGCGTGAAATTAGAGAGTGGTTATCTCTCAAAATCACAATCTTTCCACGTTTAAATGTAAATCATATTTTATATTTTGTGAATGATGTGGGTAGAAATGTAATTGATACTGTGTATATTTTCATTGTTGTAAATGGAGAGACTCCACCTCCTGCTTTCAACATTTTCTAAATACATTTAAACTATTCTACTCCTCCACCAAACTGCTTAAATTTGTGCCAAGAAAATGTTCTATTCAGTGTCCCAAGTCCTTTTGTTTTCATTTTGGTTTTATAATTGAAGTATAATATGATCCTTTGTATGCCGTACAAAAGCTGTAATCCCCGTATTATTTGTTTATGTCATTACCTCGGCAAGATATTGTAACGATAAAGTTTAATGAAAAAAAAACAAAAAACCACACAAACATTTATTGTAACTTCAAATAAATATGTGTTGAACTGGCACAAACTCGCATAAGTACAATTCAATGTTACGTGTAAATATACACAGATTAAAACTCGGTGACGTCATGTTGTGACGCAGCCTGAGCGCGAGGCTACTCCACGTCATCTTAAAGCCATAGCGTCATCAGAGCCGTGAAATGGTCCAGTGTCCCACCTGGGCCAGTGTCTGCGCATGTGTACACAACACACAGAGGGGCTGACGGGATATTTCCCGTGCCTTTTAGGTAAACCGGACTCAATGTCCCATGAGTCTCTTGGCGGGGCACGCTGAATGACGTCATGACGCAAACCACGGCTGCGGCCCACCCTCCCAGAGGCCATATTGAATCTATGAAGTCGAGCTACTCTCCGGTGGAACTGTGGACCGTTTTGGGACACTTTAAAACGTTTTCCCGTGTTCTTACCCGAGTGATTTCGCCGGGCCTTCGACCTGAGACACTCTCAAACCTGGAGGACAAGTTGTCTCGCTGTGTTTCCGCGGGAAAATGAGTCCAACCGACGCTAAACGAGGAGCTAAGCGCAGGAAGAACAAGCGGGGCGGTGTCAGCAGCTGCAGTGCTGTCTGCAGCAGCGGCAAGGCCTGTGCGGGGAGCTCCGGGGGTAGCTTTTTACCCCCTGGAAGCGCCAGCAACGGGAATACAGGCTCCATCAACGGAGAGGTAAGGCCGGCGAGAGGAGATACATGAGCCTAAAGTCGTCTAAAGCCGCCTAAACGAGCCCAAAGCCCCCTAAACGAGCCCAGGGCAGCCGTACAGCAGCCTACAGCTCCGCGCTGTAGTCCGGCCCAACGCAGCTCCACTTTGGCTTTAACTTTGGAGCAAAAGCCAAAATAAATTTAACTCGAGCGACATCTCTTGAACAGTTATATCTTCGTGCAAAGCCAGGCTGGTTGTGTGTGTGTGCAGAGGTACCTAAAGCCTCCCTGTGCTGTACAAAGACACTTGAAGCTCACATAAACAGAGCTCTGGCTAATGCTAATGCTAATGCTAACTCTGTCCACTTCTGTCCACTTCTGTCCTCTTCTGTCCTCTGGCCTCGCCTCTGGACTCACAAACTCTACATAGTCTCCTGTTTCTAGTTTGTACAAACCTGCTCCTTTTAAATATTTGTATAAGTGAGTGTTCTCTTTTGCCTTCATGCTTCAGAACCAAAGTTTTAAACATTTTTGCATTGTCAGAGGAAGCTTTTCAGTGCCAGAGTCCAGACTTTCACTCTAAATGTTATGTTTATCATATATTATTTGAGAATTTTCAGTGATATTAAGTAATCTGACAGATTTTCAAAGTATTCTTGAATCAACAGAAGGAGACTTGTAAACAACAAACTTAGACATATTTACAAGTGTTTTGGCTCACAGTTCAGCTCTTTTTTCTAATAGTGTCTGTTGTACCATGTGACTAGTTTGTAAATATGTAAGGAAAGAAGCCTAGACAGAATGGGAAAACAAATATATCATGATGATCAGGCCTGTCATGTTCAAGTTTATTTTTATAGCACATTTAAATCAATAGCTGACCAAAGCTTATCACATAAAAGTTTACAATACGACAATACAACAGAAACAACAGAAACAGGGCAGAGACTGAAGACATTATATTATTATTATATTTCCTTTTAACACAAACGGCGTAATCCAAAAATTGTCCAGATGAGGGCTGTAACCGTTGTTTATCATTTAATGTAACTGTAGAAGAAATACAAGTTTAATATGAGACATTTTGAGCTTGTAAAACATCTTATTACATGGAGTTATTGACTAAAAGGAGGTGCCGACTGGGCTGATACCGACTGGGCCAATGTCTCTAATGATAATATCATGACTATTTAGTTTTATGTTCTTAAAATAAATGAGACAAATCCACTGGAGCAGAAACGAGTTGACACTTCATAACAGCTGGATTATTGAGATGATAAAACGTTAATGCTGTCCGGAGCTTAAACAGGTTCAAACCACAATGTTTTATGACTGAGACACACCAGGACATCATAATAACATGGGGAACGTGTTGTGTCTGTCTTTGTGTATGTGTATTTAGTGCTTTGGTCTGTAAATATGTCACTCCATCATTAATATATCAGCTCTTTGATAATCGATAGTTCGATCACTGAGCTAACTCTAAAAGTCTTGGTTTGCCACAGCAATAGAAACCATCAGCTGTGAGGTGTGTTCAGTGTTATGTAACAGATGTGTGTTTTCCTCAGGTCAATATGAACAACAGTGTGGCCCCACAGTTCACTGAAGGAGCCGTGAACGCTGATTTCTCCAGTGTGCTCCAGGTACATGTGCTCTGCATCAGATTGAGGGGAACCCATAGACTGTATAATTAAATGGATATCGCTAACCTGCTAGCTGCCGCGTTCCAAACAGGAAGTGATCATGGACGTGCTTCCGGCTCCATCGACTCTGGCTCCAATCCACTTTCTGTGTAAAAACTGTGTCCCCTCTCTGTAACTGCTGCTGTCAGACTCGTCATTTTGGCCATAAACGTTTGTATTAACCCGTTCTACATGATCCTAGCGTTTGAGGCTATTGAATGTAACACCCCTTCCCACCCACACCGCTGGTTTAGCAGGGAGGGGGTGCTTAGCAACGATTAACAGGTTTGATCGACTAACTCTAGCGGGAGCTACTTTGAGGAAAGAAGGTGCCCGATTTGTCTGTTATTAATGTTCATATCTTGATTTACAGGCACAGTAAAGAAATAGAAACCCCAGGATCATGTAGAGCAGGTTAAATACAAACATTTAAGACCAAAATGACGAGTCTGACATCAGCAGTTACAGAGAGAGGGGACACCGTTTTTCAATGTAAAGTGAACTGGAGCCAGAGTTGATGGAGCTGAAGTGCGCCCATGATCACTTCCTGTTTGGAATGTGGCGGCTGGCAGGTTAGCTATGTTCATTTATATAAACAGTCTATGGTCTTGAACCATATCAGAGCCACACTTAGACAACATGGTAAATGAGAAATTACATTTATGTGGAATTGAAAATTACATTATGATAAATGGTCTAATTTTTATATAGAGCTTTACAACAACGAACCACTCACACATTCACACACCAGTGTACACAGACACTGGGGGCAAGGGGGTTTAAGTGTCTTGCCCAAGGACACAATGACAGCATTCATCTGTGGGAGTGGGATTTGAACCACCAACCTTTTATAAAGATTAGATTCTTTTTTTATTATGATTATTTGATTGAAATGAGACAGCAGCAGACAGAAGAAGGCACCGTGAGTAAGTAAAAGTCTGGGGAGTGGAAGATGACTTTGTTCTTAAATAAATCCACAGTGTTCTTCGGTTTTCTGTATAATTCATTGATTTTTCCTGAACTCTGCCCTGCTGTGGTCTGTGGTATAGTTTGGATCAGTTCAGGTTCAGAGATACTAATCTATCAGCCGTTGTTTAGATGACGATTATAGCTCAAATGTGGTTCTTATCTTCTCTCTGCGGTTCTAAGATCAGGCTTTTTCTTTAGTATAGAATTCGTTTTTAGGTTGTTTCTTTTGTTTGTTTTTGAGGCAGCACCCAAAATGTCCTCCAGTGAAGTGTGCGGTCAGTTTGCAGTGTCATTACGATACTAACATTTCAAACTTTATTTCGATACTCAGGAAGAGACTCGATCCCGATACCGCAATGATAAAAACACTGTTTCTTTAGTTAATATACTGTGATGTTCCACATTTTATGCCGTACTTTGTGTCCTGTTCCCATGTGTCTTATATCTGTGTAATCCCTCAGTGTCCAGTAGGTTGAGTCCAGTAGGTTGAGTCCAGTAGGTTGAGTCCAGTAGGTTGAGTCCAGTAGGTTGAGTCCAGTAGGTTGAGTCCAGTAGGTTGAGTCCAGTAGGTTGAGTCCAGTAGGTTGAGTCCAGTAGGTTCATAGTGGTCCATGGGTGTATACGTGTCTATGTGTCTTATACTTGTGAAAGATTCAGCTCAACATAATTATAAACATATTCAGGACAGGCGCATTTCTGTCAATGGCACGTTTTCTAGTATCTATACCTGCGAAAATGAATGAAGAATCTAGTGTCGACACTATTTTTAGATTGATTAGTATTAAGTTTTTGATACTTTTGCTAGCTCTAACTTGTCTTTGTTTCTTCTTTGTTTGCCTGTAGACTCCATTCACGTTTGGTCTGAACCAGCGAGCGCCATACTCCGCAGGAGACCGCTGCCTGTTGTGTCGTTGTGAGAGGCCCTCGGACTCCGGGACCTCCGGACAGAACGGCCCCAGCGGCTCTCTACAGCTCCCCCTATGGGTGTGTCCTGACTGCAGGCACACTGTGGAGAAGGAGGAGCGGCACACTGCTCTGGAGCAGCCCGCGGGGGTGAGTCTGGGATCAGGGGAGGGACGCACCTTTCTGTTTTGATACCTATATTGATACTTTGATTTTAAGTATCCACCGATACTGTTATCGATGATACCAGAGACTGAAAACAGAATTTATTTCCTTTAAACACAGAGTATGGGAAACATAATCCAAATGATTTCTGTATCTGTTATTTCTCATTTAAAGTAACTACAGAGCAGCTCTGGAAAGGATTACAGTACATCGTCTTATTACACCACTTTATAGAACTAAAGGGAATATCGACTGAACTGATATCCAATCAAAATGTTCAATATCGGCGCCGATATACGATACCAGCATCAGGGTCAGACCTGAAGGTCACTCAGGTTCCACTGGGCAGCTTTTACTGTCATGTACAGCAGTGGTCCCCAACCTTTTTATCACCGCGGACCGGCCAACGCTTGAAAATTGTACCATTCCGGGTCATTTTGGTGAAATCGCCTTTGTTCTGACCTCTCCAAATTAAAATAATCACCACTATTGAACTCTCAGTAGTAACTGCACTAGTTTGGGGTCTTTGTAAAGGTAACACCCTATAGTTTTACCCACAGGTGTCAGAATCACTGTAGGTTTGTCTGCTGAGCATTTATACACTTTGGAACACACATTAAAAAAAAATTTTCTCGTCCTCGCCAAAAAATGTTTGTGAAAATGAAGGTGTAGAAAGCTGCAGTAGGAGCTGGGGACAAAAATACACCATACCTCAACTGACAAGATTGTTGACCATTTACATTTCAAATTTGAGGTCAATACCTATAAAAATAAGAGTTTTACAATCATTTTATCATGAGTAAGTCCAGGCCTCTCCAAACCTATCCCAATGAAGATATTTGGAGAACGTATTTGGAGAACGCAATAACTTTTGAATGTTTCAACCCACAGACATCAGTGAGGCTCAACTGAAAACTCACACTGAGAGGAATCTGTATCTGCAGCTGCTCTATTACTGTACATTTATATATCAAAACACAATATAAAATGTATATTTGTATATAAAATATAGTCAAAACAAGTGGTATGGGTCAAAATAAATACATATTTAGAAACCACACACTGCAAACAATCAACAAACACACACACGCTTCAAAATGTAAACAAACACACACTGGAAACTAAGAACACACTGTACATGATCGTACAGTGAGACAGTCATTCTGCAACAGTGGCTCAGTGGTTAGAGCTTTGGTCCTGCAACCCGAAGGTTGGATTATCTAATGCTAATGATTACACTTGATACACATTGGACCCACAATTAAGTTAATAGCAGAATAAACCACGCTTACCGATCAGGAACAGCATCCAGTCCATCAAAACATAAGGTCCCTCTACTCCTGAGTCCATCATGAGATCTTCCCTCGGTTCCGCGAACCGTTCCGGGTCCGAGATGCCTCTAGTTTAACTTGTACAAACATCCACAGTGTCCTCGGTCGCGTACTTCCTTTGTTTTGTCCATTTCGTCACGTTTAAAATCCAAAACTGCTGCGTAAAATTACGCAATACGCGCGCATAATTTTACACGCGGATCTTTATATCCAGTCTCGTCTTTTTACACGTGCAGCAAACGCCGTCTGTTTACAGTAAACCACTGCGTGTAACGCATCAGCGTGTTCCGCAGATCATGAGCTTTAAGAGGAAAACATCACTAAACGTGTGTAATGTAACAGCTTGATTCTACAAGGGGGAGAGTGGGGCGTACTCTTCCAGTCATCTGTAGCTCTCATTCACTGTCCGCGGCTCCAGTAACCCACAGCCCCCAAATTATTGGCCAACTTTGGTGTCAATCACAAGCTAACAAGTTTGTTTTGCGCTGAGGAACAAAGTTGGCACTGTCAGAAGTTTATTATGCCTGAAACTGACAAAAGAAATGCAGAGAAGCGACGGAACAGATTTCACTTTCCTGCAGCAGATTGGACATGAAGGCTCTAACTTCCTTTGTGGACATAATTTCTTGACTGGATTATATTCTCTGGACCTTTACGGAACAAAAGAGACCAACTTTGTGTGAATATGTTGATGTTTGACAGAACCAGAGCGCTCAAAGGTAAGTGAAGTCCAGATTCACATTTCTGACTTCTCTGTAAAAACGGCTTTCCTGTCAGCACTGTGGTGAGTAGAGGTGTAAATGGTTTACATATTTAAATTTATTTGTCTTGGGCAAATAGACATCTTTTCTCTTGCATAGCCTAGGCAGCCACATTCAGAAAGATGAATGCCGTAGCTTTCATTTGATGTGTAGATTGTTTGTGTGGGTGATGCAGAAATACACGTACATTGCAGGACGTCGGAACGCTAAGTGGTTAAGTTGTCGGCGCTTAAGTGACGGAAATGTAACCGAGAGAATCCGGTCATTTTTCAAAATAAACGATTGTTCAGACTCAGATAATAAATACAACTGAAATAAATAACTATTTCTTGGACGGCCAGTGGCCCGGTACCAATTGATCCACGGACCGGTACCGGTCCACGGCCCGGTGGTTGGGGACCACTGATGTACAGCACCAGTCAAAAGTCTGGACCTTTTAGTGATTTATTTTTTATTTTTTTACTTTGGTTACTAGTTTCTACATTTTATATACACGCATATAGATCGAAATATCACTGTTTTACAGATGACATCACCACATTCTACAGCCAATCATAATTAATATAGATGGGGAAACTGAATCTTGTTCAAACTTAGATGTGTGTTGTTGTTGCTGTTGTTGTCGGTGTGGTTGATGTGGTTGTTGTCGTCATCGTGCTTGTTGTCGCTGTTGTGGTTGTTGTTGTCATTATAGTTGATGTGGTTGTTGTTGTCGTTATAGTTGGTGTGGTTGTTGTTGTCGTTATAGTTGGTGTGGTTGTTGTTGTCATTATAGTTGGTGTGGTTGTTGTTATGGTTAGTGTTGGTGTGGTTGTTGTTGTCATTATAGTTGGTGTGGTTGTTGTTGTCGTTATAGTTGGTGTGGTTGTTATGGTTAGTGTTGGTGTGGTTGTTGTTGTCATTATAGTTGGTGTGGTTGTTGTTGTCATTATAGTTGGTGTGGTTGTTGTTGTCGTTATAGTTGGTGTGGTTGTTGTTGTCGTTATAGTTGGTGTGGTTGTTGTTATGGTTAGTGTTGGTGTGGTTGTTGTCATTATAGTTGGTGTGGTTGTTGTTGTCGTTATAGTTGGTGTGGTTGTTGTTATGGTTAGTGTTGGTGTGGTTGTTGTTATGGTTAGTGTTGGTGTGGTTGTTGTCATTATAGTTGGTGTGGTTGTTGTTGTTGTTATAGTTGGTGTGGTTGTTGTTATGGTTAGTGTTGGTGTGGTTGTTGTTGTCATTATAGTTGGTGTGGTTGTTGTTGTCATTATAGTTGGTGTGGTTGTTGTTGTCGTTATAGTTGGTGTGGTTGTTGTTGTCATTATAGTTGGTGTGGTTGTTGTTGTCGTTATAGTTGGTGTGGTTGTTGTTGTCGTTATAGTTGGTGTGGTTGTTGTTGTCGTTATAGTTGGTGTGGTTGTTGTTATGGTTAGTGTTGGTGTGGTTGTTGTTGTCGTTATAGTTGGTGTGGTTGTTGTTGTCGTTATAGTTGGTGTGGTTGTTGTTATGGTTAGTGTTGGTGTGGTTGTTGTTGTCGTTATAGTTGGTGTGGTTGTTGTTGTCGTTATAGCTGATGTGGTTGTTGTTATGGTTAGTGTTGGTGTGGTTGTTGTTGTCATTATAGTTGGTGTGGTTGTTGTTGTCATTATAGTTGGTGTGGTTGTTGTTGTCGTTATAGTTGGTGTGGTTGTTGTTATGGTTAGTGTTGGTGTGGTTGTTGTTGTCGTTATAGTTGGTGTGGTTGTTGTTATGGTTAGTGTTGGTGTGGTTGTTGTTGTCGTTATAGTTGGTGTGGTTGTTGTTGTCATTATAGTTGGTGTGGTTGTTGTTGTCGTTATAGTTGGTGTGGTTGTTGTTATGGTTAGTGTTGGTGTGGTTGTTGTTGTCGTTATAGTTGGTGTGGTTGTTGTCGTTATAGTTGGTGTGGTTGTTGTTGTCGTTATAGCTGATGTGGTTGTTGTTATGGTTAGTGTTGGTGTGGTTGTTGTTGTTATTGTTGTGGTTGATGGTGTTGTTAGTCTTGTTGTTGGTGATGTGGTTGTCATCGTTATTGTTGTGAGTGGTGTTCTTGTGGTTGTTGTCATTGTTGTTCTGGCTGCTGTTTTTGTCATTGTAACATAGTGACTTCTTGCTCTAGTCTCTAATAGAAATTATCATGTTCAACATTAATGACTTTACCTTTTTGGATATATCATGGTAAAGTCCAGTGTGATCAATAGAACTGTGTGTTCCCCTGACCCCATCTGGAGCATGACATCATCACTCTATTGTCTGAAAACCAACAATATGAAGTAAAATATTTGAAATTATGTAGTAAATACACAGTAAAAGGAGAGCATTTTTGAGGAGCACTTTGAGGATTTGAAGATAAACTCTAAAACGTCGTAGCAGTGACACTTAGCGTGGCCTTGTTTTGTGCTGTGTGGCCGTGTTTAAGCCTCTGGAGCTGTGGAAACATCTTGTGATTGAATCTTGCTCTATTTTTACTGCTGCTCACATTTTCCTGGAGCTCATTTTAAGTTTTAAACGACTGAACTTTTGAGTTTTTTCTACACCAGTGTCATAAAAACATGTGATCTGGAGCAGAGTTCAGACTTTGGAGGAAGAAATGTCACTATTTGTTTTAATTAAATGACAATGATCTAAGGTAGGGCTGTCAAAAGTATTGAAAAGCAGACACTAATCGATACTAAAGCTATTGTTGAAACTAGATATTCATTTTCTCAGATATCGATACTAAAAAGTCCCATTAACAGAAATGAACCATTCCTTAATATGTTTATAATGATGTTGAGCTGTATCAGAACAAGTATAAAACGCATAGACTAGATTACGCCATAGTCTGTACACAGAAGTGGACTAAGTGAGTCTCAATGAAGCTTATTGAGGCTAGCAGTTATAGTGGCCAATGTGGAAGAGAGTTCCATATTTGGATTTACAAGGCTGTTGAAGGTAACAAAGTTGGTTTAACGCTAGTGGGAGCGACCTCTGGGAAAGAAGGCGCCTGATTTGTCTGCTATTAATGTTCATATCTTGCGTTAATACAAACATTTAAGACCAAAATGACGAGTCTGACAGCAGCATTTACAGAGAGAGGGGACACAGTTTTTACACAGAAAGTGAGGAGAAGGAGCCAGGAATTGATGGAGTTGGAAGTGCGCCCATGATCACTTCCTGTTTGGAATGTGTTGACTAGCAGGTTAGCTGTGTCCATTTATTTATACACTCTATGGTTATACGCACGTGGACCACCTGGACGACACCGGGGGTTACACAGCTATAAGGCCACATGGGAATATGAAAGAGGACTACCATTTAATGTTGAAAATCCCGCCCTGTTTCCAAACAAATGCTATTCCAAACATTAATTAGTCATTATGTTATTACTAATGACATAAGTTGCTTCACGCCCACATAACACCGAGCTCGGAGGACGGAGACTTGGAGGGTTTGGAACAGCGAGAGCAGCTGATGTCACCCACAGCGCCTTCTTGTGTTTTCTACAGACAAGCCATGACTCACTGCTCCTCAGAGACAAACTGCTATTATGGGATGGACCAGAACTGTGCAGTAGAGGTCGGCCTGTCACGATAAATACGACATCGACTCGGCACTCAAAGCATGAGCTGGAATGATCACTGTTTAGATGGTTGAAGATCCTATATTACAGTATTCTATTTAAAGAGCCCATATTCCTGTATTCTCTGATCTCTTCTCTGTTGTTTCCTTGTCACAAACAGACCTGGAGTTGAGTAGTGTTTTGTGTCATTCACATGTTTAACACACAAACCCATATTAGGGATGGGACGATATACGGTAATATCGTTAATCGTGATAAAGAAGGTCCGCAATTAATCGTTCGTGGCATTTTTTAATAATCGCGATCATCGCGCACGATTATAATCGACTTTACGGCACCACACTGCCTCATGTTTCCAGTTCCAATACAATGTTTAGATGTTAGTTTGTGGTGTTTGCCCACTCTGTCATAGCAATGGCACTTGTAGCTTCTGTGCTTATCTCTGTTATTGTTGATATCTGGCAGAATATAGTTCAGACAAAGTCTGATCCATAACTCTCCACAGGAACGTACCAGCGCACGTCTCACCCGTGCGCACAGATGAGATGTTAATGTGGCACATCTTATATTTTTACCTACAATAATGCAAACTGCAGAATAAAACAACACCTTTTAAACAATAGACAAATTAAGCCTAATTCATACAGCTGAACACAAATGTGCCAGAGTGCATGGTCCGAATGCACACTATGTGCACAGAAGCAAAGCTAACGATTATACACAGTATATTTTACCTACAATTAAGTCAATAGCAGAATAAACCACACTTACCGATCGAGAACAGCATCCAATCCATCAAAAAATAAGGTCCTTTACTCCTGAGTCCACTGTGGGATCTTTACTCTTTGCCATGAACCGCTCCAGGTCAGAGATGCCTCTAGTTTAACTTGTACAAACATCCATTGTCCTCGATCACGTCCTCCCTTTGGTTTGTCCTTTTCGTCATGTTTCAAACGCAAAACAACAGTGCGTAAAATGCGCCATTATGCACACATTTCTGCATCCACTCGTTTCCCAGTTCACCAAAGTGCCTTAATTGCATCGTGCAAGTGTTTGTCGACGGGCACTTGCGTCACTTCCTGCGCGACAAGGACTGTCCATTAGGCAGCACGGTGGCTGAGTGGGAACACTCATGCCTCACAGCAGAGGGTTTGGTTGGATCCCCGGGTCGCCCAGGCCTTTCTGTGTGGAGTTTTGCATATTTCTCCCCGTGTCTGGATGGGTTTCCTCCGGGTACTCCGGTTTCCCCCATCAACCAAAACATGAACGCCCTTCAAGACAACTGTTGTTGTGATTTTGGGCATTACAAAAATAAATGAATTGAATTGAATTTCGACAACATGACATTGAGGAGTACACATTTTCTTCCGCGTACGTCTGTTTACGGACAACCATGGCCTGTCATACATCATCCTGTCCCGCTGCTCATTGGCTGTAAGGGCAAAACGTCACTAAATGTGTGTGATGTAATTGGTTGATTCTACAAGGGGAAGAGTGGGGTGTAAACTTTCAGTCATCTGTAGCACTGATTCGCTATCTGCGGCCTCAGTAACCCACAACCCCCACTTTACTGGCCAACACTGGTGTCAATCACAAGCTGACATGTGTGTTTAGCACTGAACAAAGTTGGTGCTGTCAGAAGTTTATTATGCCTGAAATCAACAAAAGAAATGCAAAGAAGTGACAGAGCAGATTTCATATTTGGAGTACTTTCTTGCAGCAGATTGGACATGGAGGATATTATTTTGTGGACATAATTTCTTGACTAGATTATATTCTCTGGACCTTTACAGAACAAATGAGACCAACTTTGTGTGAATATGTTGATGTTTGACAGAACCAGAGCGCTCAAAGGTAAGTGAAGTCCAGATTCACACTTTGTGACTTTTCTGTAAAAACGTCTCTCCTGTCAGTGCTGTGGTGATTGCAGGTGAAAATGGTTTACATATCCAGAAAGACGAGCGCCGCAGCTTTAATTAGATGTGTAGATTGTTTGTGTGGGTGACGCAGAAGTGTATGTACATTGCTGTAAAGTTGTAAAGTAGGCCCAGGCCGTAGCAACGTTAACAGGTTAATAATTATCGCGATATGTTTTTTTTTTCGTTTTCGTTATCGTATTTTGGCCACAATAATTGTGAGTCTAAAATTTAATATCATCCCATCCCTAACCCATATAATGCATATTTAGTACTTCTCTCTTAAACATGTCTTTTCTCAAAAAAATTCAAAACACCAAAGGGCTTGCAGCGCTGTCAACAAAGCAACGGTTGGCTACTGTAGAAAGTAGAAGTAGTAAACAAAGAATATCAAAAACAAATGAGGTGTGTCTTAACTTGCTCTGGTCTCTTGATGTGTGGGCCTGGTCCACTAGGCCCTGGAAGGTCTTTGCTCTGATCTCCTGATGTGTGGGCCTGGTCCACTGGTCCACTGATCCACTGGGTTTGGTTTCCTCATAAACGTATTGTTCTGTGTGTCCGGATGTCAGAGGGTTCCTGTGGGTCTTCACAGCTCACACTTTTGCAGACACTATGGAAACTTGCTTTGGTGGAACCATACAGTATTTCTGACTAAAAAGACACAAAGGTTTAGGATTTTCTGCATTTTGAAAATAGCCAAATTCTTAAAGTAGTCTTTGTTAAAGTTCTCTTTATTATCCCTCTTGGGATAATAAATCCTGGCTTTCTACCTGTGGGAATGTGTCCTGTGTTTTATTGTGTTCATACTGACATTTTGAGCTTTTAACTTGGGTTCTTCTGATACCAATACTGGTATTGGCAAAAACTGTGATACCGCAGACTTTCAGGTATCAGCAAATGTGCAGACCAAATGGGCAATACCATTCTGTAGTTCCAGAATGACGAAACGTAGATGTAGCACTACTCGTTTGATTAAGCCTCTGTCCCAGTTGTCTTGCTGTGAGCTTCAGTTCATTCAGAAAGCACTGTGTAAATTTTCCCCAGATTGTTGTGTCACAGGTAGAAATCCTATCCAGTAAACCATCACGCCCATAACCACTGTGTTTTATAGTTTTATATTAGTATTGCAGTCATGTTGTTTAAAGAGCTAGTTTGCTTTCCATGTTTCATTCATGCTGCTGCCAGTAGATGACGTGCAAACTCCAAAAACGTGCAGAGGAAGTGCAGCTGATGCAAATGTGTGTTTTCCATAAACTTGTGAATTGTGAGTTTAATGTGAGTTTTTATAGATAAATTAATACCAAAATGTTTATAAATATTGACCCCATGGATGAAGACACATTTCGTTGGACAGAGACTCCACAGTTAAAATTCTCAAGACCTAAAGAACGTTGTGTTTGACTTTTTACAGTGTCAGAACTTCCTGTTGCACATGCCGATGGGGAATGGAGCCGTGACGCAGGAAGTCGCCCTGGGGGACAGACTGAGCAGCGCCGCCCCTCCCCTCCCCACGCTGCCCGCCCCGCCCGCACCCCTGCCCACTGACGCCGTATGCAGCTGCGACGCCTGCAACGAGAGGCGGTAAACACGCTTTATGCACGCAAATAGTCGCCAGCACAAGACGTTAAAGGGCCTATATGATGTTTTCTCAATGTTTATGTTTATAAGGCTGTCTCCTTGTACACACAAACACACAAACATACAGTAGTACTTTCACCGTCTGTGTAAAGAAGTGAATGAGTGAGTGTGACGTCACCACAGCATTGGGCTCCAAATGAAGCTCATTGAGGCTAGCAGTTTTAGGGGCCAATTTGGAGCAGAGTTGCATTTTAGAGATTCTGAATGCGAGTATCATAGCAACCAAAGAACCAATCAGGAGCGAGGCTGTGGAAGGTAACACTTCTTCCCACTGTACCACTGGTTTAGCAGGGAGCGGGCGCTTAGCAACGCTGTTAATCAAAGCTTTTGCTAACGCTAGTGGGAGTAACCTTGGGGAAAGATGGTGCCTGATTTGTCTGTTTATTAATGTTCATATCTTGATTTACGGACACAATAGTGAAATGAAAACCCCAGGATCATATAGAGCAGGTTAATACAAACATTTAAGACCAAAATGACGAGCCAAGAGTCGATGAAGCTGGAAGCACACTCATGATCGCTTCTTGTTTGGAATGCTAGCAGATTAGCTATGTCCATATGTATAAACTGTAAAAGCTTTTTACATTTTATATGCAAACATATGAAGCAAGATATATGGAATTATGTAGTACAGATTAAAAGTTGATAATTACAAAATTTTAACAAAGCAACGGGAGGAGACTTTCAGGATTTTAATATACGTTTTAAAAATGTATTTACTTATTTTCTCCTGGGAGTAAGGCATCATTTACTTTCTAGTAACATCTTTTTCTACATGCTGCCATCTTGTTTTAGGGAGATCTCTGCAGAGTCTGAGAGGGAGTCCCAGCAGCTGCAGAACCACTGGTCGGAGGTGCGGTACTTGGTGCGATGCATTTACCGTCAGACAGGCACACCCCTGGCAGATGACCACGAACAGCCGCTCGAGCGAGACAAGGAGGGCATGAAGGAGCTGGTGGACAGGTCAGTGCTATAACAGCTGTCCACTAGAGGGCTCCAGACACCTAGAAATGACAGTGTGAACCACCCAGAGCAGTGACCACGCCAGATTAATAAATGTGTAGAACAAGTCTGATTGTTACTCATAAAAAAGTGGAACGACAACACTGAAATTCGATTGTGTGTAGCTTTAAGATGGATTCTTGCAATATTTGTTTAATCTCATGAGTATGCCATTCAAACTATATGACACTGTTACAGGTAAGATCTGTTCAGAGGTAAGAATTAAGGGTTTTCAATGTATTTTGAACATTAAAAATACCCAAAATGAAACGCTTGTTGGATACATTTAATGTCATACTGTGGAACACTACTGTAGAGCAGTGGTCCCCAACTTTTTTTGCACCAAGGACCGGAAAAATGTAGGTTTTATTTTCACGGACCGGCCTTCTACGTGTAGCAGATAAATATGGCAAAAATAAGTTAAGCCTCAGGGTCTGATGGGCACGTAGGACATGTGTTACCAGTGCGAGAGAGGGGATGATGCAAAAGTGGAATGAGCACAGTTTGACCATTAAAAGTATGAAAGTCATTTTGTACCTATGTGCAATGCTCAAGTCACTTTATGGAGATGTTATATTAGAGTCTATTTTTACTTTATTTTTAAGTCTATGTTTTAAATTATTTTAAGCTATTTATCTATTATCTTGTTTTATTGCATGTACCATTTTCCCTTCTGTTCTTTAACTGTGCGGTGCAATACTGGAATTTCCCCACTGTGGGACTAATAAAGGCAGATCTTATCTTGTGTGTGTGCAGATTGTGTGAGAAGGACCCTTACCAGCTGTACCAGCGTCTGGAACAACAGGCCCGGGAGTACGTGCTAGAGATGAAGGTGCGCCTGCTGAGGCACCTGTCCGTGGGGGGGTCAGGGGGCAGTGTGTCCCAGGGCCCCCCTCAGGCGCATCAGTTCATCTCTCTGCTGCTGGAGGAGTACAACGCTCTGTGTCAGGCCGCACGCAGCATCAGCAGCTTCCTCCTCACTCTGGTACATCTAATGCAACACCCGACACCCTAGATCACTAGACCCGACACCCTAGACCCAACACGCAGCACCCTAGACCCAACACGCAGCACCCTAGACCCTAAACCCAACCCTAACCCTCTGGTACGTCTAATCCATAGACTGTGTATATATAAAGCTATAGCTAACCTGCTATCTGCATTCTAAACAGGAAGTGATCACGGGCATGCTTCTGGCTCCATCAACTCTGGCTCCAATTCACTTTTCACTGTGTCTCCACTCTCTGTAAATGCTGCTGTGAGACTTGTCATTTTGGTCTCAAATGTTAGGATTAACCCACTCTACATCGTCCTGGAGTTTGTATTTCTATTGAGTCTATAAATCAAGATCTTGTGAGATTAATAACAAATCAAGCACCGTTGCTCCCGCTAGCATTACAGGTTTGCTCCCTGCTAAACCAGTGGTGCAACTGGGAAGTGGCATTACCTTCAACAGCCTCGCTCCTGATTGGCTCTTTGGTTGCTATGATACTCGTGGACGGAATTCCATATATGGAACTCTGCTCCAAATTGGCCCCTATAACTGCTAGCCTCGATGAGTTTCATTTGGAGCTGAATGCTGTGGGAAGCTTTAGGATTTAGTTTAGGCTTAGGGTTTTATTTACTTAATCTAATCCTGGTATGTTCCTTTTATGTTCTTTTTAGGAGAACGAGCACCTCCAGAAGTTCCATGTGACGTGGGAGCTGCACAACAAGCACCTTTTTGAGAATCTGGTATTCTCAGAGCCCATCCTGCACAGCTGTTTACCTGCACTGGTCTCACAGCTTAAGTAAGTACATACGTCTTTTCCAAACATAGGGCAAAGCTGCCAAAATGTACAAGACCCACAGTCTGTATAAAATAGCGGACTATGTAAGATCATTGAGGCTTCCTATTTGGAATTATGAATGCGAGTATCATAGCAACCAAAGCTGTGGAAGGCAACGCCACTTCCCGCTCGCACCACTGGTTTAACAGGGGGCCGGGGCTTAGCAATGCTGTCAATCAAACCTGTTGCTTATGCTAGCAGGAGCGACCTCGGGATTGATTTGTCTGTTATTAATGTTCATATTTTGATTTACAGACACAATATTGATTGATTTGAAAACCCCAGGATAATGTAGAGCGGATTAATACAAACATTTAAGACCAAAAATGACGAGCAACAGTGACAGAGAGGGGACACAGTTTTTACACATAAAGTGAATTGGAGCCAGAGCTAATGGAGCCGGAGGCACGCCCATGATCACTTCCTGTTTGGAACACAGCGACTAGCTGGTTAGCTATGTCCATTTATACATGCAGTCTATGACATGACCCCACTTAAATCAGCCCTATTGTGTTTGTGTCTCTATGGTTCTCATCTCTGTGGATCATTTTGTTATAAGTTACACATTTTAAATCGCAATATTCATTTAAAACTACTTCATAAAAGAAACAAGTCCTCTGACTTCCACCTTAGAAAACTGCGGTGTCCAGTGGGAGCTGACATCGCCGAAAACATCATCACATTTTGCATGTTGTCAGCGCCCCCTATGGATAGCTGCACATCACACTAGAGCAGTACATTTTTTTTCATTTGTACCAAAATGACTACGTGACGCTGCCGATTCCTACGAGTGTCACCGATTAAGAAAATAAAACTGGAGAATGAAGTACATACGTCACAATGGGTACATGGTGGCTCTGTACGTCACAGTGGGAGTTTACGTCACAGGGTATGTCGGGGGTAAATCGTCAAAATGCTGTCTTGAAAATGAGAGATTAAAAATTACTTTTAAAAATTACAATTAACAAGAATCACTCCAAATACAACTAGTACATAGTTAAAAGATCTTTTAAAAGATTTGTTTTGTTTTTAAAAAATAAATAAATAAAAGTACTTTTCTTAAAGGCACGGCACAGCCTCTCACGACTCGTACAGTGAGGACATGTACAGGGCCCTGTTGGAGCAGTACCAGCAGCTGCAGCAGGAAATGGCGTCTGTGGCGGCGCAGTGGCAGGAGTGTGAGAAAAGGATCGATGACTACGTAGATGAACAGGTGGGCCAATCATATTTAACACAGATGACATCACACATTCTATCGGCCAATCATATTTAAAACATTAATAATAGAAATGATCATGTTCAAGATTTGTGACTTAACCTTTTGGAGATTTTATAGTAAAGTCCAGTGTGATCAATAGGACCGTGTGACCCCTGACCCCGTCTGGCCCCTGACATCATCACATTCTATACTCTAAAAGGACTTTAGGTAGCGACTTAAAGACATGTGCTGCCGATCAACTGGTTGAATAAAAAGGGGGCGTGGCAAAACCTCTCAAAAGTATTACTCCGTATATGACCCTGCACTCACAAGACTTCACCTGCAGGAGAAGCTAATGTAAAACCTATAGAAATACATTGTTTCCCCATAAATGGTAAAGACTAGATTTAAATTTATGAATCGTGAGTTTAATCAGACTTTTTACTTTTAAATCGTTTTCGGTGGTCCAGAGATTTTCCTCTTAGCTCTACATTCTGACCATCCAAATGAGAGTCGTTGCGTGATGATGTCGCTTACAGGTCCAACCAGAACCTTCACAGGTGGTTCCAACGTTCAGTTTTTGTTCTTTATTCATTAAACAGGAGACCGTTACCTGTAGCACAGGATTAGCCTAGTGTAGCTTCTTACCTCAACCTCCCTCGTTCACTTATAACCGTAGATCCGTGCTCAAAACCTTGTTAGCTTTAAATGACTGCAGTCTGTTTTTCTCAACTGACCTCAGTTTTGTTGCCATGGTAACTCTAACAACAACCAGCATGCCAAAGGCGCACTTCTCGTTTCTTGTGGGAGCACTTTATAACTGGTTGCTGGCGACTCACAGTGGACTTCATCTTGCACAGGTGTATTGTCAAATAATCTTGTGTATTTTTTTGCAGCTTCTTTTCAAGGCTGAGGGCCAGAGTCTTACTTACCAAAGAACAGAACCTCATAAGTCCCTGGTTAGCAAAAACGTAAGATTTTCTACTGGCATTTCTTCCCTTTAGTTTCCTGAAACACTCATGCCATGTTTCCCTGTAGACCTTAAAGACCAAGCAGCGGATGTTGAAGGAGGACTGGGAGTTTTTCAAGCAGAGGAGGTTTCTGGAGGAGCAGGTATGGAGCTGAGGACTTCAGTCTGAATGTTTATGACGACTGTGGCTGATGTGTCTTTGTCCAGATGCCCAATAAGAAGTCCAGCTCTGGAGACAACTTCACAGACACAATGAGGATGCTCTCCTCGCGTTTAAGTATCCCCGACTGTCCAAACTGCAACTACCGCAGAAGGTACTTCACTTTTCAAAGGATTTTTCTGTAAAGTTTATATAGGAACCCTTAGAAAACATTCTCCTACAGGGAAAGATTTGAACTCAACTAGATTTTTTAAATGGTGGTTGACATGGCTCAGTTGGTAGAGCGTTTGTCCACTGATCTGAAGGTTTGTGGTTCGAATCATAAGCATCACTGGTTAAGCAGTCAGAGCCACTGACCCACAGGTTGGCAGTGATTCCAGCTCCCACAGATGAATGCTGTCATTTTGTCCTTGGGCAAGACACAATGACAACGTATGTGTGTGGTCTCTTAAGGTTTTGAGCCTTAAAAGTGGAAAAGCTCTGTGACCGTTTACCATTTATTAGGAATTAGCAATGTCTGTACTTAACAGTGTAATTCCTTACTGTGGAACATTTCAAGCTAATTAACTGGACAAGTAGTGGAGTAGGAGAGTAGAGATACTCCTCTCACAAGGGAGCGGTATCTGTACTTGAAGTAAAAGTTAAAAAAGTGTACACCTTCCGTTTTCCACTCTGATCTGTCGATGTAAGTATTGGGACAGGTCTAATGAGATGAGTCCACAGTTTTGTTCCATAATCCGTCTGTTTGTCCAGGTGTACCTGTGATGACTGCAGCCTCTCGCACATCCTCACCTGTGGCATCATCGACTCTCCCATCGCCGAGGACCTGCACATCAAACTGCCCCTGCAGGGGGAGCCCTCCCGGGACTACCTCTCTGAGGTGCACCCTCCAAGCCTCTCTTCCGACACCTCCGCCTCCGGCTCCAACTCCAGCTCCCCCATCACCATCCAGCAGCACCCGCGGCTCGTCCTCCCAGACGCTGACCCCACGTTGTAAGTCCCAACAACTCAAAGACATTTTTTAAGGTTTTGTTGTTTTATTTCATTTAATATCTTTTTTTTAATAGTATTAGCGATGACTATGAAGTGCTCCCCTTGTCCAGTAAGTTTGGGGACATCTACCCTTTGAGCAGTTATGAGGACGGCAGCGTCAGGTCCTCTGTGAACGGACTTCACCATGAGCTGAACGGGGAGGGAGAAAAGACACTAAAGACTGTGGTGAGTAGTGCTGTCCTGATGCTAAGAAACAGACTCGATACTTGATATCGATACTTGATACCGATACTAATACCAAAATGATAAAAACCCTCTTTCTTTAGATATTATGATGTTCCACATTAAATGTTGTACTTTGTGTTCTATTCCCATGTGTCTTATATCTGTATAAAGAAAAAGATGGCTGTGAAAGACACAGCCATAGACGTAGCTAATCTGCTAGTTGCCGTGTTCCAAACAGAAAGTGATCATGGCGCACTCTGCCTCCAATTCTTTCCATGTAAAAACTGTCCTCTCTCTCTGTAACTGCTGCTGTCAGACTTGTCATTTTGGTCTTAAATGTTTGTATTAACCCATGCTACATGATCCTGGGGTTTTCATTTCACTATTGTGTCTGTAAATACAGACATGAACATTATTAACAGACAAATCAGGCTCCTTCTTTCCCTGAGATAGCTCCTGCTAGTGTTAATAACAAGTTTGATTGACAATGTTGCTAAGCGCCCGCTCTCTGCTAAACCAGCTGTGTGGAAGGGAAGGGCCGTTGCCTTCAACAGCCTCACTTTTGATTGGCTTGATACTTGAGGTCAGAATTCCAAATATGTAACTCTGCTCCAGATTAGCCCCTATAACTGTTAGCCTCGATGAGCTTCATTTGGAGCTGAACACTGTGGGTGATGTCACTTCTTCTACAGTCTGTGGATACAGCTCAACATCATTCAATACCTGCTCAAATTTGTATCTAGTTTTGATACTAGTTTTGGTATTGATTACAATCTGATTTTTGATATTGTTGATAGCCGTAGTGTTGAGTAGAATTGTTCTGTTGGATTAAAAATTAGTCCTGCATTTCTTTGTTTATGTTGTTCTTTTTGAATGTGCTCATTTTTCCTTGTTTATGTTTACTTTTTGATTGTGTTCATGTTTCCTGGTTCTGTTGAGGCTGAAGTGAAGTGCCTAGTTCTTATTCAGACTGACAACCTGATTGTGATGCTTTGGCTCCACAGTCTCCTCACTTAACCAGCAGCAGCAGTTCGTCAGAGGGGGACGAGGAAGAGGCCGATGGTGGGGAGCCTCCGGGGCAGCAGGGGGAGCTAGGCAAAATTCACAGCCCCCCACCTTCATACAGTCACCAGCAGCAGGTATGGCTATTTTCTCATAGATGTGACACTGTACAGTTTTGTTTTGAACATATCTGTAGAGAATTATTATGACCAAGAGTAACTTGTGCACTTTCTAGTAAACATAAAAAATCAAAAGTCAGGAGGCACCGATTGAGCTTTTTCAGTTCTGATACTGATACTACAGCTACCACTGTAAAATCACAGTATATTTTCTAAATAGTGTTTTTATTATCATCGTAGTATCAGGATTAGTGTCGAGTTTCAAAATAGAGCATCACGTCACTAGAATTTCAGACTATGTCCTTTACGCCTTCATGTTCTTGACCCTCCAGGTGGCGCCGGTGCAGCATGCTTGCGAGTGTCACGTTTGCACTCAGGACCCAGGCTCCACCGCTCTGGGCCCTGCCTCCTGCCTGCCTCCCGGCCGCCTCCACAGCGCCCCCCCTCCTCCCACAGTGGGGCACCAGTTCTTCACAGACGCCAAGACTCCGCCCACCACCCACCCCGCTCTGCACCTGTACCCCCACATCCACGGCCACCTGCCCCTTCACAACTTCCCCCGACCCCTACTGCACCCGACCATGTACCCGCCAAGCCCGCCGCTGTCACACAACAAGGTGAGCGCGGAGTCAGAGTCGCTGTTCTGATTCATGTAGCTGCAGTTTAACCTGTCTGCCACTAGAGGTCATACATGCTCTGAGATTGTGACAATGGACTCACTACATAAAAAAAAAAAGAAAAAATAAACATGTCAGCGCTGTATAAACTGACCTGGGGTCATGGCTTTTGGGAGATCACCTGACTCTACAACATATTTAAAATGATAATGAAAATATACATCCTTTCTTGGTATGGACACGCCCCTCTAAAAAAAAACCCACAATCCCCGAGTGGTACAACTCTGACATGAACTGTTCCACTTATGTCATGATGGTATTTTCTCAGAGTAATGTTTTTTCATACTTTCCCAAAGAAAAAAATAACCTAGATATTATGTATTGGATATCTGACCAATACATCCTGCCGTTTTATCCTTGGGCAAGACACTTCCCTTCTTGCCTAGCGTGAATGTGTGAGTGAGAGATTAGTGCAGAGGCTGTGGGTGTCATGACAAGGACTAAAATGGCTCTTTCCCTATCGAGGTTTGGTGCATAAACTGTTTTTGTCTCTTTTCTAGCCCGTTCCTCCCACCCCCACGTCCAGTCACTCAGCCGCCAAACAGCCTGCCTTTAGCCCAGCCTTACCGGAGCACGTGTACCCAAACTGTTTCAGCTCACCGGCAGGCACAGGGGACTGGAACAGCTCCCTCCAGTGCCTCTCTCTCAAGTTCGAGAACCTGTGGGACGCTGCTGTTATGAAGAGTTGGAACCCCTCTGTGCTGCTGCCAGACTCTTTACCAGGTCAAAGTTACATCTGATGCACTACATTTAAAGGGCCTATATTATACAAAATTGACTATTGTGAGTTTAAAGGTGACCTATTATGTAAAATTGACTCTTCAGGTGTTCTAGTCGTTTCTTCTCCTCATTGAGTCGCTGAAGTTGTATTTGGAGTGATTCATGTTTGAGTAATCTTTAACCTCTTATTTTCAAGACGCCATTTTGTCCATCTACCCCCGTACGCACCCACTGTGACGTACGTACACGCCCACTGTAATGTATAGTGAGGCAAATAAGTATTTGAACACCCTGTGTTCTGAAATTGTCTTAGGTGCATGTCCACTGTGAAAGACAAAAAAAATCTGGAAATCACATTGTATGATTTAAAAAACAAACAAAAAATTAGTATGTTACTGCTGCAAATAGGCATTTGAACACCTGAGAAAATCAGTGTTAATATTTGGTACAGTAGCTTTTGTTTGCAATTACAGAGGTCAAACGTTTCCTGTAGTTTTTCATCAGGTTTGCACACACTGCAGGAGGGATTTTGGCCCACTTCTCCACACAGATCTTCTCTAGATCAGTCAGGTTTCTGGGCTGTCGCTGAGGAACATGGAGTTTGAGCTCCCTCCAAAGATTTTCTATTGGGTTTAGGTCTGGAGACTGGCTAGGCCACTCCAGAACCTTGATATGCTTCTTACGGAGCCACTCCTTGGTTATCCTGCACCCCCAAAGCATGATGTTTCCACCCCCATGCTTCACAGTAGGGATGGTGTTCTTTGGATGGTACTCATCATTCTTCTTCCTCCAAACACGGTGAGTGGAATTAAGACCAAACAGTTCTATTTTGGTCTCATCTGACCACATGACTTTCTCCCATGACTCCTCTGGATCATCCAAATGGTCATTGGTCAAACTTAAGACGGGCCTGGACATGTGCTGGTTTAATCAGGGGAACCTTCCGTGCCATGCATGATTTTAAACCATGACGTCTTAGTGTATTACTAACAGTAACCTTGGAAACGGTGGTCCCAGCTCTTTTCAGGTCATTGACCAGCTGCTCCAGTGTAGTTCCCGGTTGATTCCTCACCTTTCTTAGGATCATTGAGACCCCATGAGGTGAGATCTTGCACGGAGCCCCAATTCGAGGGAGATTGACAGTCATGTTTAGCTTCTTCCATTTTCTAATAATTGCTCCAACAGTGGATCTTTTTTCACCAAGCTACTTGGCAATTGCCCCGTAGCCCTTTCCAGCCTTGTGGAGGTCTACAATTTTGTCTCTTGTGCATTTTGACAGTTCGTTGGTCTTGTCCATGTTAGTAGTTGGAGTCTTACTGATTGTATGGGGTGGACAGGTGTCTTTATGCAGCGAACGACCTCAAACAGGAGCTTCTAGTTTAGGATAGTAAGTGGAGTGGAGGTGGACTTTTCAAAGGTGGACTAACAGGTTTTTGAGGGTCAGAATTCTAGCTGATAGACAGGTGTTCAAATACTTATTTGCCTCACTGTATGTATACACCCACTGCGATGTATGTGCAGTACACTGATGTACGCACTTCCTTCTCCCGTTTTATTTTCTTAATCGGTGATAGTATTCGGCAGCGTCACGTCGTCATTTTGATACAAATGAAAAACAATGTGCTGCTCTAGTGTGATGTGCAGCTGTCCATAAGGGGCGCCGACAGCATGCGGCACTTTGTTGCGGTGTGCGATGACACTGGACATTTACCATGGAGAAGTTTTCTCACACAGAAGTCAGCAAACTTGTTTCTTTTATTACGTTGTTAAATATTGTGATGTAAAATGTATACATTTTAACAAAAGCTACAGAATCAGAGATGAAAACTATAGAGACATAAGCACTGTACCTATTAGTCTGTCTACATCTCCAAAGCTCAAAATCCTCTGTTCCACCTTGTGATGTCATCAAGCGGTAGTGTAATATAGGCCCTTTAAATGGGCAGAATAGTTAGTATTTGTAGGATCATCTATCCAAATATTGAACATCAAACACAGAACATATTGTCGTTGGGGTGTAAACATGTAAACAGTATTGGTACGTGGCAGAGCCTTAAGGTTTCAGATAATCAATTTTTTTTCCATGTGGCTCAGTCGTAGAGCTGCAAGCGCATACATGATCATTTTTCTTCACACTGTAGATTAATCAAAATTTATGGAAATTAGTATTTTTTGCTATAATCTGGCATATTTACAGTGTTTACAGATGTTCAATAATATGTGCTGTCCCTATCAAATAAATAAAATAAAACTGAACGACACACATGGAATCTACTAAACAAAAGTAAATGAATAAGCCAAAAAGGACAAGGGTTTGAGCTGTGCAAAGCCAAGAGATGACACTCTGAGGGTTTGAATATGTTTCTGCCATTTAAACAGGGTTCTAAATATGTTATTGTTTGTAAATTGTCTTTGAGAGTCCAAAAAGTACTATATATGTCTAACAGTACTTGTATAAAAACGGGAACAGTGACCTTTTTTCCATTATTAATAATCTTTGATACCTCCACAGGAGACATGCTGGGACCACCCATGGCTGACGTGCCCCTCCCCCCAGCCTCACCTCTCGGCCCCCAGGCGGACCACTGTCCCCTCCCCGCCGCCCCCTCTTCCTCCTCCGTTTCCTCGTCCTCGTCCTCCTCATCGTGCTCCTCGACAGATGCCAAAGAGCAGAGGAAGAGCGGTGCCAAGAAGAAGTGTCTCTATAACTTCCAGGATGCGTTCATGGAGTCCAGCCGGGTTGTGATGGCAACCTCTGCCTCCACATCCTCCGTGTCCTGCACCGCCACCACTGTCCAGTCCAGTAAGACCTCAGCCATCCAGTCTGCAATGTCCCCCAAGATGCCCCCCCCACGATTTCCCCATCGATGTCCCGTGGCGTCTTCTACATTTTCATATTGTTTGTAAAGTGCCCTTAGTGTCCACAAAAGCACTGTACATCCAGTGTATTATTATTAGCAGTATTAGCTTTGTTAGCATAATTAGCATTATTGCATTGTTAGCATTGTTAACATTATTACATTGTTAACATTGTTAACATTATTATCATTGTTAGCTTGCCGTTTTTTTTATCCAAGATAGTCATCTTTTCATTCACATTTAGCTTGGCCTGTCACAACAACAACAACACAAACGATCCACCGATTAAGATTAAAATGAAGCAGGATAATCCAGCAAACTCTTTGGTGCAGCTCAGACCTTTTAATAAAACTTTCAAACAGTAGAACCAATATTCAGCCACAGGAGTCACCTTTCCAACCTTCTACCTTTCCCCTATTATCACAGGTGTATATGTTCATATGTATATGTGTTTAATATTCATGTTTTATATTTAAAGGTTTAATATTCTTGATGTTGAAATGCTGACTCTCTTGTTCCACCTTCTCTCCAGATGATGTCTTTCACAGTTTGGGTAAAGAGGACCACAGACCCCCCTGTTCCAGTCCCAGAGGCAGCTCCACCGGCCTGAGCTCCCTCCCCCCACTGTCAGGCCCCACCCTGCTCCCCACCCCCACCTCGCATCTCCCCACGATGGCCCCTCCTGCCTTCCCCAAGATGGCTGCCCCGGCTCCAGACTTTAGCGAGACTCACCACGGCCTGTGTCTCCCCCCGGGGGAACCACCGGTGTCATCCACAGAGGGGCCGGGCAGCACCCCGCCCAGTGTCTGCAGGTAGGCCACGTCCCCACTCCACCTAATATGGACCTTTACACACGTCCACATGTCAGTGTTAAATTTAAATATTAAATATATGTTCAGTCTAAGTCCCCACAACATATGTTAAAGTTTTGTTCTTTCACTTTTTTCTTTGATAAATTCCTTGCTTCAAATGTCAATGTTTTAAATGTCTAAAATATCTAAAAACATATATTTGGTCAAGTTATTTCAAGTTTTTCCTTCATTACATAATTCCATATTTCTTACTTGATATATTTGATATAAATGTAGAATGGAGTACAAATAAATCAGAAACACTAAGAGGGGAATGAGGGGTGTGTCTAAACTTTTGACTGTGTACATTACATAAATATTTTTTATGCAGATATTTGTTATTATTAGATATTTATTTTTACGTTTATATTTTTTCATTTTTATGTTTAAATTGTTTCAGTGATCCCGACTGTGAGGGTCATCGATGTGAGGGTAACGGGCCGTACGACGGGGAGGAGAGCCAAGACGAGGACAGCTGCTCTGAGCACAGCTCCTCCACCTCCACCTCCACCAACCAGAAGGAAGGGAAGTACTGCGACTGCTGCTACTGCGAGTTCTTCGGACATGGAGGGGTAACACATTTACTCATTCAGCTTTTTTTTTTATTTTATTTTTTACAAACACATGTACACATTCAGGCTTGTTTTACAAACACATTTACACATTCAGGCTTTTCTACAAAAAAGTTTATACATTCAAGCTTTTTTTACATTTCAACTGTATTTTAAAGAAACATTTTTTTCAAAACATTATTTTCTGAACAGCTGTAGGCCATAACCCAAAACAAGAACAAAACACACAGTCCCTTAAGTAACACGAGCCTGGTTTTACAAATTAGCAGCATGGCTAAATGATCAACTGCTTCTGAAAATGCTTCACTTCTCACTGTGCCCACTAGAGGGTCAGAAATTAAAGGTCCATATGACTCTACTCCGATCACAAACAGACCTGGAATTATGTTGTTTCATTCACACATGTTTAACACACAAACCCTGCATATTTAGGCTGAATTCTTCTCTCAATCTGGAAACAGGTGTGTTTTTGAGGAGGGAACAGCATTAAACATGACTTAAACCTTACTAGAGTCAGTTTTGTGTGATATTGTATCTGTAAGACACACAGACAATATATCACTGCACATGTACTGTGGAAGAGTGTCTTTTTCATATATTTGTAATGATCCTTTCCTTCTCAGCCTCCGGCCGCTCCCACCAGTAGAAACTATGCAGAAATGCGGGAGAAACTGCGCCTGCGGCTGACCAAGCGCAAAGAGGAGCAGCCGAAACGCGAGGAGCAGCCGCCGGTGGTGGACAGAGACGGAGGGGTAGAGGACCACAGGAGGGTGGAGGACCTGCTGCAGTTCATCAACAGTGCAGACAGTAAACCTCCGTCCAGCTCCAAGGCCGCCAAGAGAGCACGGCACAAGCAGAAGAAGGTAGGGAGTGTCAGTCTGTGGAGTGCTCATAATGATGCAATAGGGTCAGAAGAAGAACATTTCAAACTTCATTTCTCACTTCATATATTTATTGTCTGTTTGTTTATAAAAGGTAGAAAGTAGAAAAAATAAAGAAAAAATGAAAGAGAGGGTGTGTCCAAACCATAGACTGTATATATAAATGGCCCAGCCCGAAGGAACGACGTGGGGCCGTCCTCCCGTGGACCCACCACCTGCGGGAGGAGCCATGAGGGGCGGGTGCGGAGAGATCCGGGCAGAGGGTGGGGACCTCGACGACCGGATCTCCGGACATGGAGACTAGCTCTGGGGACGTGGAATGTCACCTCGCTGGGGGGGAAGGAGCCTGAGCTTGTGCGGGAGGTTTGAGCGTTACCGGCTAGATATAGTCGACCTCACCTCCACGCACAGCTCGGGCTCTGGAACCCAACTTCTTGAGAGGGGTTGGACTCTCCATTTCTCTGGCGTTGACCACGAGGAGCGGCGGCAAGCTGGTGTGGGCTTGCTCATTGCCCCACAGCTCAGCCGCTGCGTGTTGGGGTTCACTCCGGTGAACGAGAGGGTCGCGTCCCTGCGCCTTCGGGTCGGGGACAGGTCTCTCACTGTTGTGTCGGCCTACGGGCCAAACAGCAGTGCAGAGTACCCGGCCTTCTTGGAGTCCTTGGGAGGGGTACTAGACAGTGCACCAACCGGGGACTCCGTTGTTCTCCTGGGGGACGTCAACGCCCATGTGGGTAACGACAGTGACACTTGGAGGGGTGTGATTGGGAGGAACGGCCTCCCCGATCTGAACCCGAGCGGTGTTTTGTTATTGGACTTCTGTGCTAGTCACAGCTTGTCCATAACAAACACCATGTTCGAGCACAAGGGTGTCCATCGGTGCACATGGCACCAGGACACTCTAGGTCGGAGGTCGATGATCGACTTTGTTGTCGTGTCATCTGACCTCCGACCGCGTGTCTTGGACACTCGGGTGAAGAGAGGGGCTGAGCTGTCAACTGATCACCACCTGGTGGTGAGTTGGATCCGCTGGCGGAGGAGGAAGCCGGACAGACCTGGCAGGCCCAAGCGCATTGTGAGGGTCTGCTGGGAACATCTGGCGGAGCCCTCTGTCAGGGGGGTCTTAAACTCCCACCTCCGGGAGAGCTTCTCCCTGATTCCGGGGGAGGTTGGAGACATGGACTCCAAGTGGGCCATGTTCTCCACCTCTATTGTTGATGTGCCTGCTCGTAGCTGTGGTCGTAAGGTCTGTGGTGCTTGTCGCGGCGGCAATCCCCGAACCCGGTGGTGGACACCGGAAGTAAGGGATGCCGTCAAGTTGAAGAAGGAGTCCTATCGAGCCTTGTTGGCTCGTGGGACTCCTGAGGCAGCTGATGAGTACCGGCGGGCCAAGCGTGCCGCGGCTCAGGCAGTCACAGAGGCAAAAACTCGGGGTTGGGAGGAGTTCGGGGAGGCCATGGAGAAGGACTATCGGACGGCCTCAAAGAGATTCTGGCAAACCATCCGACGCCTCAGGAGGGGGAAGCAGTGCTTCACCAACACTGTTTACAGTGCGGGTGGAGAGCTGCTGACTTCGACTGGGGATGTTGTCGGGCGGTGGAAGGAATACTTTGAGGATCTCCTCAATCCCACTGTCACGTCTTCCGAGGAGGAAGCAGAAACTGGGGACCCAGAGGCGGACTCGTCCATCACCCTGGCTGAAGTCACTGAGGTGGCTGGCAAGCTCCTCGGTGGCAAGGCTCCGGGGGTGGATGAGATCCGTCCTGAGTACCTCAAGTCTCTGGATGTTGTGGGGCTGTCTTGGCTGACACGTCTCTGCAACATCGCGTGGCGGTTGGGGACAGTACCTGTGGAATGGCAGACCGGGGTGGTGGTCCCTCTGTATAAGAAGGGGGACCGGAGGGTGTGTTCCAATTACAGGGGAATCACACTCCTCAGCCTTCCCGGTAAGGTCTATTCCAGGGTACTGGAGAGGAGAATCCGACCGATAGTCGAACCTCGGATTCAGGAGGAGCAGTGTGGTTTTCGTCCTGGTCGTGGAACACTGGACCAGCTCTATACTCTCCATCGGGTCCTCGAGGGCTCATGGGAGTATGCCCAACCAGTCCACATGTGTTTTGTGGATCTGGAGAAGGCATTCGACCGTGTCCCTCGTGGTGTCCTTTGGGGGGTGCTCTGGGAGTATGGGGTCCGGGGCTCTTTGCTAAGGGCTGTCCGGTCCCTGTATGACCGGAGCAGGAGCTGTGTTCGCATTGCCGGCAGTAAGTCAGACCTGTTCCCGGTGCATGTTGGACTCCGCCAGGGCTGCCCTTTGTCACCGGTTCTGGTCATTATATTTATGGACAGAATTTCTAGGCGCAGCCAGGGGCCGGAGGGGGCCTGCTTGGGAACCACAGTCCTCTGCTGTTTGCAGATGATGTTGTCCTGATGCTTCTTCGAGCCAGGACCTGCAGCAGGCACTGGGGCGGTTTGCAGCCGAGTGTGAAGCGGCTGGGATGAGAATCAGCTCCTCCAAATCCGAGGCCATGGTTCTCGACCGGAAAAAGGTGGTTTGCTCTCTCCGGGTGGGTGGTGAGTCTCTGCCCCAAGTGGAGGAGTTCAAGTATCTCGGGGTCTTGTTAACAAGTGAGGGAAGGATGGAGCGGGAGATTGACAGGCGGGTCGGTGCAGCGTCTGCAGTGATGCGGTCGCTGTATCGGTCCGTTGTGGTAAAGAAGGAGCTGAGCCGGAAGGCGAAGCTCTCGATTTACCTCAATCTACGTTCCTACCCTCACCTATGGTCATGAGCTCTGGGTAATGACCGAAAGGACAAGATCGCGGATACAAGCGGCTGAAATGGGTTTCCTCCGCAGAGTGGCCGGGCGCACCCTTAGGGATACGGTGAGGAGCTCGGTAACACAGGAGGAGCTCGGAGTAGAGCCGCTGCTCCTACACGTTGAGAGGAACCAGCTGAGGTGGCTCGGGCATCTGCTCAGGATGCCTCCTAGGGAGGTGTTCTGGGCATGTCCCACCGGGAGGAGGCCCCGGGGAAGACCCAGGACACGCTGGAGGGACTATGTCTCTCGGCTGGCCTGGGAATGCCTTGGGGTCCCACCGGAGGAGCTGGAGGACGTGTCCGGGGTGAGGGAAGTCTGGGAGTCCCTGCTTAGACTGCTGCCCCCGCGACCCGGCCCCGGATAAGCGGAAGAAAATGGATGGATGGATGGATGGACATAGTTAACATGCTAGCCGCTGCGTTCCAAACACAACCTGATCATGGGGTGCACTTCCAACCCCATCGACTGGCTCCGATTCACTTTCTGTGTAAAAACTGTGTCCCCTCTCTTTTTAAGTGCTGCCGTCAGACTCGTCATTTTGGTCTTAAATGTTCGTATTATTATTCTTTTATTTCACTATTGTGTCTGTAAATCAAGATATGAACATTAATAACAGTCAATTCAGGCGCCTTCTTTCCTCAAGGTCGCTCCCGCAAGTATTAGCAGCATTTTGATTGACAGCGTTGCTAAGTGCCCACACTGCTCGTTTAGCAGGGGGTGGGTGCTTAGCAATGCTGTCAATCAAACCTGCTGCTAGAGGCATTACCTTCAACAGCCCCGCACTGGATTGGCTCTTTGGTTGCTATGATACTCGTGGTCAGTATTCCAAATATATAACTGTGCTCCAGATTAGCCACTATAACTGCTAGCCTCGGTGAGATTCATTTTGCACAGTCACTCAGTCACTTTTTTTATACAGATTGTACCATACGACTGGTTGTGTATTTGTGTGTAGTTGTAAAATCTGTTGTGTCCTGTTCCCAGCTGGAGGAGAAGGCCCGTGTGGAGGCAGAGGTCCGTGAGCGAGAAGAGCAGAGGCAGAGACAGGAAGAGGAAGAGGCCGCGCTTCAGAAAGAACTGCTCCGCCTCCAGGAACTCCAACACCAGCGTGCCGCCAAGAAGAAGAGGAGGGATAAGGCCAAGGAAAACATGGCCCCCACGCACAACAACCCCCAGCCCCTCAAACAGACTGCCCAGAACGTACTCGACAGCCTCCAGAGCCTCATCCGCCTTCCCGACCCCAAAGCGCCCATGGGCCCCTGCCCCAACCGCACCAGCGACAAGACCCTCAGCACGGACACCGCCCTCACCCCCACCCTGCACAACAGCACATTCCCGCACATTGAGGAGAATGGGAAAAGCAAGAGCAAGCAGACAAAAGTGGCTCCGAGCGAGACCCCTGCACCCAAGAAGACCCCAGAACCAGGCCCTAAACTCACCAACGGGACCCCCCCTCCACCCGCAGACACCAAAGCTTCCCGCCTCCGGCCTCTAGAAGGTCCCCTGGTCCCAAACGCAGAGGTCAGGCCCAACAACAGAAGTGGCAGCGGGAAGAGGCCGCAGCAGGCGGTAGTTCAAGTGAAGGAGGAGCGCCACAGTCTGCCGCTGAATGACCATTCCCCCTCCCCCCCGCCGCCCGTCTCAGCACCCCCACGGCAGGACCAGAAACCCGCCACTGCAGAGTCCCCTCAGCCAAAGTCCAAGAGCAAGAAGAACAAGAAGAAGAAGGGTGACAAGCTAAACACATCGATTGGTGAGTGACGTTATTGCACCACGAGGGGCAGCAGTGGCTCAGTTGGTAGAGCGTGGGTGTGTGCGTACACTGGTGTGTGGATGTGTGTGTGAATGTGTGACAAAGATTCCTTGATTTAAAGCGCTTTGAGCCTTGAATGGGGAAAAGTGCTATATAGAAAAAAGTGACATATAAACAGAAGCATTTTTAAAACATAAGCGGAAGCACATTTAAAACATAAAGTTCAGGCTCAAAGTCTGAACTTTATGAATGAATCAAAACATTTGATTTACAAAATCAAAAGTTCTATTAATTCTTCTGAGAACCGACTATCAGTAATGAACAGGGTCTTACAGGTGTAGACAGGTTAGACCTCTACAGACGGGTCGGGTTATGGGTCGCTGCACTGGATTTTAAAACATGAAAAACAGCTAATGTATTCCTCACTTTCCTAATGCATCACTAACATCTGAATTATTCACCACAGCTCGTTTATAAGCTTGTTTCACAGCTTTCATTAGCATGCTAACAGCGCACTAGTGCACTTCCTAATTCGCGGACAATAAAACACTTTATAATTCGCTGGAGCCTGCACACAGTGGTCTCATTTTGACCCTGTTGCTTTCACAGTAAATCTGGATTGTCCTGTTAAGATTTCAGCTTTAAATGTTCCTAAAAAATTTTAAAAACAAGTGGAGAGTACTCGGATACATTTACTCCAGTAACTTTTTAAAGAAATTATACTTTTTGAGTACTTTTCTAGAACTATATTCTTAGGCTTACTTGAGTAGCATGTACACTGTAACAGTAGTCTTACTCGAGTAATCTATAGTCCAGAATAGCAATACTCTTACTCGAGTAAAAGTTCCCTTTATCCCTTAATTCTTTTATACTCTCTTGAGTGATTTCTTGGAGCACTACTTTGTACTTCTACTTGAGTAATATTATTTTGAAGTAAGGTTACTCTTACTCGAGGACGTTTCTGGCTACTCTTCCTCCTTTGTTTAAAAATAACTGTGGAAACAGTAGTGGGATTATAAATATTTTTTCCTCCAGAATCGGTCATGGAAACTTTTAGAAATAAAAAGCAGTAGATTTCGTCATTTTAATGTGACCGGTCCAGCTGCTTTTCTGAAACAAATTATTTCCACTTACATAAGTGTCAAAACTCTAGATGGAACATGGTTTATTCCACCCACCACGAAAAGTTCAGACCGCGACTGTAAACATGTGACTGCTGCTTCCTCTTTTGGCTCAGACTTGAACACAGAGCTGTGACAGGGGTAAACACGGCGTTATTGTTCACATAATGTCTGTTTGTTTCCAGATGACGTTTTTCTGCCCAAAGACATCGACCTGGACAGCACTGAAATGGACGAGACTGAGAGGGAGGTGGAGTATTTCAAAAGGTACAAAACTTCTGTGTTCACTGTCCAGAAATGCACGTGTGTTTGGAGCGAAACAAAGCGGCCCGCTGACACATGTGCTTGTGTGATGTCATTGTGATGTAAGGTGGGTGGAGTCAGCGGAGGCGACTCAGTGACCTTGTTGTTTGTTTCGTCACTAAACAGTGAAATATAAACAGGCAGATCGTGTTCAGCTGGATGTGGGCCACATAAATAACCGACATACTGGTATTCTGTTGTAGTTGAATTAGACATGCAGTGATACTGGTATTGAATATTGATGCGGGTACGGTGCTCTGATATTGATTCAGTCGATACCCTGGTTGGGATTTAATTGAAAATTTAATTGGATAAAAAACTCAAGTAAGTGCGTACCTCGCAGTAAGCGTGCACGTCCCAGTGGGCGTGCATGTCACAGTGAGCAGTGAGCACAGTGAGGTCACAGTGGGGTGTCACATCACAGTGGGCATGTACCTGTGGAGGTTAAACGGGGGTAGATCGACAAAATGGTGTCTTGAAAATAAGAGATTAAAGATTACTCAAACATGAATCACTCCAAATACAATTTCACAAGCTCAATGAGGAGAAGAAATGACTAGAACATGGATAATCATCTGAACAGTTTGAAGAAGAGAGCTGATTTAAGCTCCCCACTCAGCCTGTTTTACTCTGTAGAGGATTAAAAGTGTCCTCCATTTTGTTTTTTTCAGGTTCTGTTTGGACTCTGCGAGACAAACACGCCAACGACTTTCCATCAACTGGTCCAACTTCAGTTTGAAGAAGGCCACTTTTGCTGCTCACTGAAGTCACGGGTCACAATCGGAACACAACTCCGCCCCCTCTCCTGGACTCTGCCCCCTCTCCTGGACTCTGCCCCCTCTCCTGGACTCTGCCCCCTCTCCTGGACTCTGCCCCCTCTCCTGGACTCTGCCCCCTCTCCTGGACTCCGCCCCCTCTCCTGGACTCCGCCCCCTCTCCTGGACTCCGCCCCCTCTCCTGGACTCCGCCCCCTCTCCTGGACTCCGATCTCTCTCCTGGACTCCGCCCCCCTCCCCTGGACTCCGCCCCCCTCCCCTGGACTCCGCCCCCCTCCCCTGGACTCCGCCAGCTCTGTGCCCACTCCTCACACGTGTGCTGCCTTGCTTCCCTCACGCGCCTGGACCTCCCGCCAGCAGTCTGCTTTAGTTCCATTGGTTGAACGAGGCCTGGGTGATGATTTGTACCTGTAGAGTAAAAGATTATTATATTATAAGAGAGCGTTTCCACCAAAAAGACAAGTATGGAAACTTTAAAAAGATGGAATGAAACAAAGCTGTATCTGAGACACTCACCTGCCCCCTCACGTGCTCCCTCACCTGCCCCCTCACCTGGTATGACAGGGGCTCTGCTGCTCCTCTCCCTCCTCCATGCCCCGCCCTGTTTCACACATGGGAGGAAAATACTTGACTATGTTTTTTTTTGTTTTTTTTGTTTTTAAGTTCTGTTGAGTAAAAATGTTCCAGTTCCTTGATTTCTGTCTCTTTGACCTGTAGCTTGTAAGAGAGTTGATGCAGAGTGCTCACACGATCAGGCTGTTCTAGAGTGTATATTGTATTAACACTGAAGCCAAAATGGCTCCTTTTAACATATTGTTAAGTAATATTAAATCTTATCTTTCTTTTTTGAAAGATGGACGACAGTCGTACACAGGAGGCGTCTTGTGTCCTACGTTTGTTCACGGGAAATGGGGAAATAGCTTCTACCACAGAGTTTGAACTGACTTTAAAATGTGAACCTTTAAAAGACAAATATGACACTAAAATGATCATTTTAAACAACTATGTATAAATGGGCCATTTGAACACTGTGGGATATGAAAGAGGGGGTATTTACTACTATGGGGTATTAAAGAGGGGGTATTTACTACTATGGGGTATTAAAGAGGGGGTATTTACTACTATGGGGTATTAAAGAGGGGGTATTTGAATGTTTTGTTCTGCACAGTTGGATGTGGGTTATTCGCAATAGAAAAAAAAATGTATTTAAAGATCTGTAAAGTTGCTACAGGAGTATAGTTGGTTTACTAAATGAGTACAGCCTTATGTAGAATGACACTGCTGGAAAGCTGGTGTTCAAAAATTTTAATATGAAAAGACTTGATGTTCAATACTTAGTCTGCCAGCGCGGTTCACGGGGGCGGGGACTCTGCCAGCGCGGTTCACGGGGGCGGGGACTCTGCCAGCGCGGTTCACGGGGGCGGGGACTCTGCCAGCGCGGTTCACGGGGGCGGGGACTCTGCCAGCGCGGTTCACGGGGGCGGGGACTCTGCCAGCGCGGTTCACGAGGACGGGGACTCGTGTCTGTGGTTACTCAAAACACTCATGACATCCTCGCTGTAGGTTTCATTCATTTACATTGAACTCATTTTCAAATCAGCTCCAGTCAAACTTTCCCTGGAGGTCACGACCTTCAGTGCTTCCCCCGACTCAGTCTCTCTAGATGAGTTTCCCTTTCACTTTACATTTGAGACTCTGTGAACAAGGATTCATTCATAAGAGGTGGCAAAAAATGAGTAGTATCAGAAATGAGATACTAACCGATATTAAAACTAGTATCAACTAGATTACTATAGATACTAAAGCCCCATTGACAGAAATTAGTCTTTACTGAATATGTTTATAATGATGTTGAGCCCCACACAGATATAAGACACATGGGAATAGAACACAAAATATTTAACATTTAATGTGGAACAGCACAGTGTCTAAAGAAACATCCTTTATATCATCAGTGTGGTATTGGGATCAGCATCGAGTCTATTTCTTAGTATCACATCAAGTTTTGGGCCTGGCAGCTTGTGTCTTCAGGGTTCCACAGCAGAAGAAAGTACCAGACACAACAGTGCAAACTACTACACACCTGCACATCTGGGTCTTTTACTTTTGATGACAAGTTTTTTGTTTTGGTTTAAGACAATGGTCTAATCAGAATCCAGAATGAGACTCGCATGACTCTCATTTGGGTTGCCAGGTTCAATGCTGAAGTCCAGTTGGTTTAAAGCTAAATTGTCCCTGATCTGATTGATCACTACCTAAACCCCAGCACCTGCAGCCAATCATGACTCAGTGCTAGTGCAGCCTCTGCAGCTCAGGGAGTGAATCTGGAGGTTTTGAACATGAGGCCTGTCCATAAACTGAGAATAAGACTCACCTGTATGTGTCTCTCTTCGCAGGTTAAGTTAGTACATTTTTAAACTGCACTGCCTGCGCACACAGGCAGGCAAATGTTTAAACTGAAAAGACATTTTCACTGACCTGAAAGTAAAGTTTTTCTGTTTCGACAAATAAAATCACACAGAGCTTTTTGCAGAAGCAGGTCCGCCACAGACACAACAATAAGTCCAACAGAGCCATGGACTGCAGCCAAAGGCTCAAAACAGTGTCTGCAGCTGCTTTTTAAACAGTTTTTGGACCACAGAGCGTCGCTGCATCCTTAAGAGTGAGCGGTAAAAGGCCCAGGCCTGTTTGAGGAGAGCTTTGAACGAGACATTTTATACATTTTATTCTCTTTGAATGATGTCAGCGTCTAAAATTCTCCCAAGTCTGTGTCCAATTTAGTAAAGGAACATGTTCATACAAATACTATTCAATGTAATCTTTTTAAATCTGAATCTCAAAAACCAAGCCTCATGTTAAAGCCAAGTTATAGCCCCATGTTAATGGGGAATCACACTCCTCAGCCTTCTTGGTAAGGTCTATTCCAGGGTACTGGAGTGGAGAATTCGACCGATAGTCGGACCTCTGATCCAGGAGGAGCAGTGCAGTTTTTGTTTCAGTCATGGAACACTGGACCAGCTCTATACTCTCCATCGGGTCCTCGAGGTTCATGGTACTTTGCCCATGAACCCTTTGAGAAGGCATTTGACTGTGTCCCTCGTGGTGTCCTTTGGGGGGTGCTCCGGTGCATGTTAGACTTTGACAACATGCTCTGTGAACAAGGCTGTTGGACAGAATTTCTAGGCACAGCCCGAGGCCGGAGGGGGTCTGGTTTGGGAACCACAGGATTTCATCTCTGCTGTTTGCAGATGATGTTGTCCTGATGGCTTCTTTGAGCCAGGACCTGCAGCAGGCACTGGGGCGGTTTGCAGCCGAGTGTGAAGTGGCTGGGATGAAAATCAGCTCCTCCAAATCCGAGGCCATGGTTCTCGACCGGAAAAAGGTGGTTTGCTCTCTCCGGGTGGGTGGTGAGTCTCTGCCTCAAATGGAGGAGTTCAAGTATCTCGGGGTCTTGTTCACGAGTGAGGGAAGGATGGAGCGGGAGATTGACAGGCGGATCGGTGCAGCGTCTGCAGTGATGCGGTCGCTGTATCAGTCCGTTGTGGTAAAGAAGGAGCTGAGCCCAAAGGCGAAGCTCTCGATTTACCTCAATCTACGTTCCTACCCTCACCTATGGTCATGAGCTTTGGGTAATGACCGAAAGGACAAGGTCGCGGATACAAGCGGCTGAAATGGGCTTCCTCCGCAGAGTGGCCGGGCGCACCCTTAGGGATAGGGTGAGGAGCTCGGTCACACGGGAGGAGCTCGGAGTAGAGCCGCTGCTCCTACACGTCGAGAGGAACCAGCTGAGGTGGCTCGGGCATCTGCTCAGGATGCCTCCTGGACGCCTCCCTAAGGAGGTGTTCCAGGCATGTCCCACCGGGAGGAGGCCCTGGGGAAGACCCAGGACACGTTGGAGGGACTATGTCTCTTGGCTGACCGCTGGAGGATATGTCTGGGGTGAGGGAAGTCTGGGAGTCCCTGCTTAGACTGCTGCCCCAGCAGGCGGTCTGTGTGCCTTTCCCTCGCCCCAAAGGAGAAAAATGCAACATGAATATGCAAATATTATGTTGAGCAGGTGACGCCTTGGTTCCTCCTTCCGGCCTCGTTCACCTCTCCCGGCTGCACCGGTCTGTTTTTCAGCCTTGAGTCTCCTCCGGCTGACTTATCTCTGTAAAGGAGTATCCTGCAGAGCCCCCCTTTTTTATTTCTCATAATTCAGAACACACAATGTTGTCTTTAACTATTCATTTCTTATAACAGTCCTCCTTTAGAGTGTCAGGGTATAGTGCTCGTTAGGCATTCTTCAAAAGGTCACAACATTAATGAATAGTTTCAGTGTTATAGTATCAAACCAGTGCTCAAACTTTAGTATAAAATAGTGCTTGTTAAACAACCTTCAAAAGGATACAACATTCAAAGAATATATGAATTCAGCATAAAAAATGGTGCTTACATGACAACATTCAATGGATATGAGTCATTATGTTTTGATATGATATATGAATTATATAATGCATCTAAGAAGCTTTATTCAGACTAATATGCATTCAGTATTTTGATATATGTATATGTGATGCAACCAAGAAGCTTTATTACTTAGCATAGCCGTCACCCCACGCTATAGGCCCATGTTATAGCTCTATATTAAAGCCCCATGCTAAAGCCCCATATTATAGTCCCATGTTATAGCCCCATATTATAGTCCCATGTTATAGTCCCATGTTATAGTCCCATGCTAAAGCCCCATATTATAGTCCCATGTTATAGTCCCATGTTATAGTCCCATGTTATAGTCCCATGCTAAAGCCCCATATTATAGTCCCATGTTATAGTCCCATATTATAGTCCCATGTTATAGTCCCATGTTATAGTCCCATATTATAGTCCCATGTTATAGCCCCATGTTATAGCCCCATGTTATAGTCCCATATTATAGTCCCATGTTATAGCCCCATGTTATAGTCCCATGTTATAGCCCCATGTTATAGTCCCATGTTATAGTCCCATGTTATAGTCCCATGCTAAAGCCCCATGTTAAAGCTCCACATTCTAGCCCCACGTTTTTGCCCCATGTTAAAGCCCTGTTCTAAAGCCCCATGCTAACCCTGTGACATGAGCTCATACAGTCAGGTAATGCCACAGAATTCCCCAGATGCCCTGCAGGTTGATCACACACCGGAGCAGGCCTGCTGTCGGCCTACAGACTCGGAGATAACCGGTCCACAAAGGGAATTCCCTCTTAAACCTTGTCTGGTTCTAAGCTTCTGTTCTTCCCCTGAAACGTCTTAAACCTTGGCTCTGTCTGACACTGTTGGACAATCCCTGAGCCTGAAGCCTAGACACACAAACAGAAACACGACGACTCTTTTTGGGAAGTAAACAGCACTCCACTTTCAAACAGCTATTATCTTGTTCTTTTTGGGACTCCCCGCTGGAAGGAGGGAAAGTCCCATTCTTTTCCACAGAAGATTAAAGGCCCAAATGTGTGCACTGTTTAGATTTGTCATTTAAGTTTTTACACTTGTTTCTCCCTCCTCTCTCTCTTTCTCTCTTGTATTTCCCCCTCTCCTCCTTCCCTCCCTTCTATTTCCTTTGCCTTTTTTGCGCCGTCTCTCTACTCTCTCCCCCCTTACGTTCTCTATCCTCTCTCTTTCTGTACTCTATCCCCCTTCTCCACCTCTCATTTTCTCTCCTTCTTCCTCTCTGCCTTTCTCCTTCCTCCCTCTCACTCCTTTTCTCTCTTCTGCCTTATTTCTCTCTCCCTTCTCTTCCCCTCTTTTTCTCTCTCTCCATCTCTCCTCCCTTCTCTTTCTCTCTCCTCTCTCTCCCTCTTTCACCCCCTCTTTCTCTCTCCCTCTTTTTTCTCTCCCTTTCTCCTCCCTCCTCTCCTTCTCTCTCCTCTCTTCCCCTCTTTTGCCCCTTTCTCACTCCTCTCTCCCTCTCTTTCTCTCTCCCTCTCTCTTTCCCTCTTTTTTCTCTCCCTTTCTCCTCCCTCCTCTCTTTCTCTCTCCTCTCTTCCCCTCTTTTGCCCCCTTTCTCCCTCCTTTCTCTCTCCCCTCACCTCCCTCCTCTTTCTTTCTCTCCTCTATCTCATTCTTCCCCCCACTTTCTCTCTCCCTCTCTCCTCCCTTTTTCCTTCTACCCCTCTGCTCCTTCTCTCCTTTCACTCCCTTTCTCTCTCTTCTCTTCCTCTTTCTCTCTCCCTCTGCCCTCTTTCCTCCCTCCATCTTTCTCCCCTTCTCTACCCCCTCTCTTTGTCAATCCTTTCTCCCTTTCTCTCACTCCCTCTCTCCCCCTCTCTTTCTCTCCTCCCTCTGTTTTGTGCCCTTTACCCCAAACAAACAGGAAGTAGTGGTCACATGATGAGAGAGTGTGAAGTCCCCAGGTGGATCAGGAGGGAGCGGCGACGGCTCTGCTCCGCTTTGGTGTGTGAAAGTGCAGTGTGTGTGAAAGTGCAGTGTGTGTGAACGTAAATGTGTGTGAACGTAAATGTGTGTGTGAACGTAAATGTGTGTGTGAACGTAAATGTGTGTGTGAACGTAAATGGGGGTGTGAACGTAAATGGGGGTGTGTGTGTGTCTGTGGGGGTGTGTGTGTGTTTGTCGTCGTTTAAGTTTCTGATCCAAACTGAAACTCTGAGTCTGTTTCTGTTCAGACTCTTTGTTCAGACTCTTTGCCGTGGACAGCTCCTCCGACATATTTTTGTTTGTATTTGATTTGACTAGTTTCAGGACAATTGAATTTTAACAGTATCTGTGCAGCTCTTTATAAACATGTGACCCATACACATTTATACACATACTCACTCACATACAGTCACATACACATAAGGGTAAGTGTCTTGCCAAAGGACACAATGACAGCATTCAGCTGGAATCACAAAATTTATGTCGAGAGCGGGATTCACACCATCAACCTTCAGATCACTGGGCAAACACTGAGCTACAGGGACCACGGGGCCGAACTGGGCCGTCCTGAGCTCAGGAAACACAAATCAAATCATTTCCTTTTGTTGACATAAAGTCACTTTAGACGCACTCAGCGGAAAGAGGAACCAAAACTTTTATTCGAGTAAGAGTGCTGTTACTTCAGTAAATATATTACTCAGGTCGGCTTTCTGAAAAGTACAATTGTAACAGTACTGCCCCCCTCTGACCATAAACACACTGCTGTTTAAAACTCAGCACAAAGTGAGGACTCGGCAGAAAAATCTGTTTTATTACAAAAATATGTCAGTGTGTCTTTGGCACGTTTATCCAGTTCTATTGACAGTTTTATGGCTTTGGAGGAAAGGTAAACATCACAATACGTAAAATAAATAATACATATATATATATATGTATATACACATCTGTTATGAAAATATATAAAGAATTTACAAAAGTCATTCAAATAAACACACACCTCAGCACATCCTCCAGGTACAAGCTTATGTTTAAAAGTGCACACACGACAAGAGATTTCACAAAAACATAAATAACATTAAGATTTCAGCACAAATCTTCAAAATTTTCTCTAGTTTGAAAATTTTAGTGATTTTTAAAAATAATTCTAGTTCTTGGCTGGACAGATTTGTAGAGGTAATTCCATAACTGTTACCTGGCAACTATAACGTTAACACACATGTTAACGAGGCCAGTCCTCGTCTAACCTGCACAACAGTGATGAGTCTGATGAGTTTGGGTCACAGCCTGTAGAAAGATGTGACGACACTGAAGCATTCAGCTCCAAATGAAGCTCATCAATGCTAGCAGTTATAGCGAGTAATCTGAAGCAGAGTTCCAACGGCGAGTATCATAGCAACCACAGAGCCAATCAGCAGCGAGGCTGTTGAAGGTAACGCCCCTTCCCCGCCTGCAATGCTGGTTTAGCAGAAAGCAGGCACTTAGCAACACTGTCAATCAAACCTGTTGCCAACACTAGCAGGAGCAACCTCAGGGAAAGGAGGTGCTTGATTTGTCTGTTATTAATGTTCATATCTGGATTTACAGACACAATAGTGAATAAACCTCAAACACCCCAGGATCATGTAGAGGGTTAATACAAACATTTAAGACCAGAATGAGGAGTCTGACAGCAGCAGAGACAGAGAGGAGACACAGTTTTTACACAGAAAGAGATTTAGAGCCAAAGTCGATGGAGCCAGACGTGCGCTCATGGTCACTTCTTTTTGGAATGTAGCTGCTAGCAGGTTAGCTATGTCCATTTTAGAATCCCTCTTGTTACATTTTGAGCTTTTTCTCAGGGCCTCGATCAGATCACGCCAAGTCTCTGCACAGGGCCTCAGTTTGACTCAAAGTGCAATAGGAAACAATGAGGTATATGACATTTGGTGACTATGTCCTCACCCACGGCCCCCGCACATGAAATGGGGACTCCACTCTGACGCCTGCAGTTTAAGGTGGAACATGCGACCTTAAGTCACGTATGTGAAAGCATCTCTGCTCGGTCTTCTCAGGATTACTGTCACAACTACTAATCCACATGAACTTTTTTGGACTTAATCATTTTGGTTTCAGCACAGAGCCTTTTCAACACAAACTGTAAGTTTGTCCTTAAGGGTCCCATATTACACAAAACTGTCTCTTGCAGCTTTAGGCTCTCAAACTGAAAATACTCTGTTCCACCTTGTGATGTCATGTGGTAATTTTTTTAAAACTCCATACACTCAGTAAACTCACTAGAATCATTTTGATGATTTCAGTTCTGGAATTTCCACTCACTGTGAAACAAAAAGTAAAAGGTGGTAGCTCTTGACTTGAAAACTACCACATGACATCACAAGGTGGAACAGAGCGTTTTGAGCTTTGGAGATGTACAGAGTAATAATAAAGTGTGACTCAAACATGTGCCAATGAAGCAAAACACAATTCCAGGTCTGTTAGAACATGGAGCTCACAGAGTCTGTGTCATACAAGCCCTTCATGTTTTGAGTGTCCCTCCACCACATTGTACTGTAGTAACGGGGCTGTAGGGTTTAGGCTGTCGGGCTGTAGGGTTGTAGGCTATAGGGCATAGGGCCAGTTTGCGTAGTGCACTTCCTCACTTATCTCTGGTTAGTCCTGCTCATATTCTGGCACATTCTTCCCAGTGGTCAAAGTATTGTGCTGCCTGCGTGTCATCGAATTGAGCCTGGCAGCGCGGGCAGCGGAGCTCGGACTGGTCAGAGCCCTGGGGGGGGCTCTGCAGAGGTGGCGGCTGCTGTTGTCTGTCTGCCGTCTGCACCAAATGCTCGGGGTCGTTGCGTCGTCTCGGAGCGATTCGGTGCCCGATGTGAACTCGACAAAGAGGAACTATATCCTGGTCTCTGGCTCTGCCCTCGTGCACTGCTGCCCCCTGCTGACGACAAGAGAGAAGACATGTGACTAGCTGTACACAGTGTCTCCGCACTGCTCATTTCTGCTGCCTGTACACAAAATGTCCTCTTTAAACAACTGAACTGAAAAGCTGGGTCCTGCATATTACAAACTTTCACCTGTCTGTGCAGGTGTTTGAGCTGTCGCAGCTGCTCCTTCAGTCCCTGTATCTGTCCTTGCGCCCTCTCTCGGTCGTTGCGCTCTGACTTAAAGTCCTCTGTGTAGATCAGCACCTGCACAGCAAAACAAACACATGACACATCCTGTAGTTTACGTTCTCTTTGAGAGGGGAGTTAAAGATGGCATTTTATAAATAAACACAACCCGTCTGAACAGGAACGAGGCCTCAGACCTCATCTACCTCCTGTTTTACCTCCACCCTCAGACCTCATCTACCTCCTGTTTTACCTCCACCCTCAGACCTCATCTACCTCCTGTTTTACCTCCACCCTCAGACCTCATCTACCTCCTGTTTTACCTCCACCCTCAGACCTCATCTACCTCCTGTTTTACCTCCACCCTCAGACCTCATCTACCTCCTGTTTTACCTCCACCCTCAGACCTCATCTACCTCCTGTTTTACCTCCACCCTCAGACCTCATCTACCTCCTGTTGTACCTCCACCCTCAGACCTCATCTACCTCCTGTTTTACCTCCACCCTCAGACCTGTGTGTGCTAACAGCCAGTATGCTAACGTCTGCTGCGTGCTGCCTGCATGTAGTTATAAAGCGTTTTATTGTCAGAGAAACAGGAAGAGCACAATTATCATGCTAGTTGTTACCTTTACTGTGACAGTAAACTCTGCTCTGGCCTCTGACAGTTGTGCACACAGCTACACAGACCCACCTGCTGCTCCAACATCTGGATCCTCTCCGTGTCGTGTCTCCTAGCGTCCTCCATTTCCCTCCTCACTCTCACGCACTCCTCCATCTTGTCCTCCAGGAGGTCGTTGAGGCGACTGATCTCCTGGCACAGCATGGTGGAGCTAACAGGCCCCAGGCCCGGTACCTCTTGGAGCCTCTGGCACAGCCCCCGAATGTAGTCCTCTCTGCTGGAGTCGTACTTCTGCCACTGAGAGTTTAGCCTTTGAACCTAAAACAATGACACAATGCTCATGAATACGACCATTCTGTTCAAACTACTATTACGATACTGAAATTTTAAACTTGCTTTTGATACTAAGGAATAGACTTGATACTCAATTCTAATCCAGATACCACAATGATAAAAACACTCTCTTTAGACACTGTGCTGCTGCACATTAAATGTTGTACTTTGTGCTCTGTTTCCATGTGTCTTATATCTGTGTAATCCTCAGTGTCCAGTAGGTTCATAGTGGTCCATGTGTGTGTGTGTGTGTGTGTGTGTGTGTGTGTGTGTGTGTGTGTGTGTGTGTGTGGGTGGGGTGGGGGGGGGGATTCTAATACTTTGGATTAGAATCAGATTTTGGAATAACAAGTGGGCCAAGAACAGGAAAATTGGGCCGAGAAGTGGACAAAAAAGTGGACCAAGAGCTTGTAGTCTGAGCTTCTTCTGAATCTAACCTGAAGAAGCTGTACTTCTGGAGATATGGACCTCATGTGTAAATGTGTAGTTTGTATTAATCAACACGAGAACTCAGTGCAGACGTGTTTCTTACATAAGCCACGCGCTGCTTCAGCTGCTGGTTCTCCTGCTGGAGGCGCTCCACCTCCTCTGTGGTGTCTACCTTCTGTAAGAAACACAAAATATGAAGCTGACATTTAGAACACGTGAAACATGAAGAGATGTTTGAGATCAGACATTGATTCAGAAGTTTTACATATTTATTTTATTTAGTAATCCTTTTAAAGCATCTCCTCCATTGAAGCAATGACACATGTGCCCTTTGTAGAAATTCTCATTAGTCTGAAGGTTATAAACAAAGAGCACATGTTCAAATAACTCAGATTTTCAGGGTTTCAGGAACAAGGCCCTGGTTTTCTGCTGTAGCAATTGCACAATTCAAATTTAAATCTTAGAATTTTGCACAAAATCAAACACATGAAGCCTGTTTATGCATTTACAGCCAAAAGTACCCACCTCTCTCTGCCCTGTCTGCTGCCTGCCCTCCTCCTCCCTCCTGGCCTCTTTGCTCTCCAGGCCCTTTTCCATGTCCTTTTCCAGGCCCTTCTCCAGGCGTGCTAGCAGGTCCTTGCACACTTTGACCGTAGCTCCAAGTTGGCTCCGTAGGTGTTGTGCCTCCTCTGTTAAGGAGGTGCAGAGCACAGCTCTGGTGGCCTCTAAGCGCTCCTTCTCCTGCAGAGCCGTGTGGAGTCTCCTGATCTCCTCATCCTTCTCGTGCCCAGCTTCATGTCTCACTCTCTCCAGCTCCTCCTCCTTCTGTCTGCACTCCGCCCTGAGCGTCTGGATCTCCTGCACAAGTGTCAGCCATTTTGAAAACCTTTAATAATGATCTTTAATGAGATGATAATGATTTACTGTGGGCTCAAAACATCTCATAACATTACAGTGTTTTCACAGAGCTGTCCTGTAGTGACTTCAAATGAGAAATAACAGATACAAAACACATCTGGATCATTTTTTTTCATGTGGTGCTTGTTTTTAAAACGAAATAAGTGACATTTCCAGCCTCTGTCTTTGGTATCAGTCGATATTGGGGATCTGCAAATATTTAAAGCATCGGTACTGGAACAGAAACAGCTGGATCGGTTCCTAATCATTACTGTGTGTATTGAATAGGTCACATCCTCCAGCTCTGTGGTCCTGACCCTGACCAACCCTCAAGAGTGATTATTAAAGTAAGAGACGTGGGAAATGCAAATGAAGTGTCTTGCCCAGAGACACTGACAGAAAATGCATGAACAGGTTAGAACTGGCAACGCTCTGGTTGACAAGCAAAGCCTCAACTGACTGAATTCATATCACCAAGTGACCCCTGGAGGGTACCAGCTGACCTCTGTACTGCTGAGAACACATGTCAAGCAGCTTAGTGCCTGATGGACACTGTGTAGAACTTTCACATTAAGCCACATAACCTTTCCACGTTAATTATAATAATGCCATATTTATTATGACATTAATTATAATAATATCATATTTATTCCTTTATTTGCTTCAGCCGTTTGTCGAGTTGAAAACAACTTTAACCTAGATCAGGTCAAAATGTCCATAAATGGACCACGAAGACCTACTGCTCCATACGCCTCGATCTGTTTACGCACAGCTTTACGCACAGCTTTACGCACAGCTTTACGCACAGCCCTCCAGCCTTGTGAATGCCAAACGCGTATCCCCATAGAACAGAAAACTCGTGACTTTACCTGCGCTTGTCGGCTCGTTTTCAGCTCCAGCTCGCTCCTCTTCTGTTTGTGTTTACAGATTTCATTACACAAACTCTCCAGCAGCGACATGGATGGACCCAACAGCACCGGCTCGTTCTCGCCCACCGTCATGTACGTGTTCTCGTAGCGGGCCAGCCTCGCCTTCAGGTCGGCTATGATGTTATCCTTTACGTACAGCTGTTTATGCATCAGCTCCATGGCCTGTGGCGTCTCATGGTGCAGCGTGCTGAGCGTGTCGTCACCGCGCTGTTGACTCGTCAGCGCGTCGTGGTCCGAGCTCGAGCTCACCGCCTCCATATTTCACGAGTTTGGTCCAAATTAACGGCAAAATGTTTGCTGTGTTTGCGCTCAGTGTCTCATTTGAGCCTTCGTCTGTGACATGTGATGAGGAGGAGGCTCGCGCAGTCACACACCAATAATAAACCCCCTTGAACAGAGCCGGGGATTTCCTACGAGGGAACTTCCCCGCGGACTTTTTCAGCCTCGTCAAACTGCTCTCAAACACAACGCGGCAGACAGACGCCATTTTGAGCGCAAGAGGTTTTTTTAATCCTCCTTTGACACACTCCCGCGTTTAGAGAGTGTTTATAAGAGTGAGACACCAAACCGTGAGACAGCAAACAGTGAGATAGTAAAGAGTGAGACAGCAAAGAATGAGACAGCAAACAGTAAGACACCAAACCGTGAGACAGCAAACAGTGAGATAGTAAAGAGTGAGACAGCAAAGAATGAGACAGCAAACAGTAAGACAGCAAACCGTGAGATAGTAAAGAGTGAGACAGCAAAGAATGAGACAGCAAACAGTAAGACAGCAAACCGTGAGATAGTAAAGAGTGAGACAGCAAAGAATGAGACAGCAAACAGTAAGACAGCAAACCGTGAGACAGCAAACAGTGAGATAGTAAAGAGTGAGACAGCAAACAGTAAGACAGCAAACTGTGAGACAGCAAACAGTGAGACACCAAACAGTGAGATAGTAAAGAGTGAGACAGCAAAGAATGAGACAGCAAACAGTAAGACAGCAAACCGTGAGATAGTAAAGAGTGAGACAGCAAAGAATGAGACAGCAAACAGTAAGACAGCAAACCGTGAGATAGTAAAGAGTGAGACAGCAAAGAATGAGACAGCAAACAGTGAGACACCAAAGAATGAGACACCAAAGAATGAGACACCAAACAGTGAGACACCAAACAGTGAGACACCAAACCGTGAGACAGCAAACAGTGAGATAGTAAAGAGTGAGACAGCAAAGAGTGAGACAGCAAAGAGTGAGACACCAAACAGTGAGATAGTAAAGAGTGAGACAGCAAAGAGTGAGACACCAAAGAATGAGACAGCAAACAGTAAGACAGCAAACTGTGAGACAGCAAACAGTGAGACACCAAACAGTGAGATAGTAAAGAGTGAGACAGCAAAGAGTGAGACACCAAAGAATGAGACAGCAAACAGTAAGACAGCAAACCGTGAGACACCAAACAGTGAGATAGTAAAGAGTGAGACAGCAAACAGACACCAAACCGTGAGACAGCAAACAGTGAGATAGTAAAGAGTGAGACAGCAAAGAGTGAGACAGCAAAGAGTGAGACACCAAACAGTGAGATAGTAAAGAGTGAGACAGCAAAGAGTGAGACACCAAAGAATGAGACAGCAAACAGTAAGACAGCAAACTGTGAGACAGCAAACAGTGAGACACCAAACAGTGAGATAGTAAAGAGTGAGACAGCAAAGAGTGAGACACCAAAGAATGAGACAGCAAACAGTAAGACAGCAAACCGTGAGACACCAAACAGTGAGATAGTAAAGAGTGAGACAGCAAACAGACACCAAACCGTGAGACACCAAACAGTGAGATAGTAAAGAGTGAGACAGCAAAGAATGAGACAGCAAACAGTAAGACAGCAAACCGTGAGACAGCAAACAGTGAGATAGTAAAGAGTGAGACAGCAAACAGTAAGACAGCAAACTGTGAGACAGCAAACAGTGAGACACCAAACAGTGAGATAGTAAAGAGTGAGACAGCAAAGAATGAGACAGCAAACAGTAAGACAGCAAACCGTGAGATAGTAAAGAGTGAGACAGCAAAGAATGAGACAGCAAACAGTAAGACAGCAAACCGTGAGATAGTAAAGAGTGAGACAGCAAAGAATGAGACAGCAAACAGTGAGACACCAAAGAATGAGACACCAAAGAATGAGACACCAAACAGTGAGACACCAAACAGTGAGACACCAAACCGTGAGACAGCAAACAGTGAGATAGTAAAGAGTGAGACAGCAAAGAGTGAGACAGCAAAGAGTGAGACACCAAACAGTGAGATAGTAAAGAGTGAGACAGCAAAGAGTGAGACACCAAAGAATGAGACAGCAAACAGTAAGACAGCAAACTGTGAGACAGCAAACAGTGAGACACCAAACAGTGAGATAGTAAAGAGTGAGACAGCAAAGAGTGAGACACCAAAGAATGAGACAGCAAACAGTAAGACAGCAAACCGTGAGACACCAAACAGTGAGATAGTAAAGAGTGAGACAGCAAACAGACACCAAACCGTGAGACAGCAAACAGTGAGATAG